>NW_019104170.1:0-8073 GCF_001856785.1 Myzus persicae | reverse complement strand
TTATATAGACATACGGTTTGACTGCTTTGACAAGAATCTTATCTTTCCGTCGAACACTCGAACATTACCGCAGATTTACTATTTAATCGCCAACAATATTATAGTCTATTAGTAAGTTTATAATCGCTATTAATATTCTTAGAAATTGGATGGAAATTATAATTTTATGAACAAGTGGTGATGTAGTTTAAATGTATATAAATAGAATATGTAATATAATATGTTGAAAAAAAATATCTAATTGTAAACAAAATAAAAAGTGCAATTTATACATACACTATAATTTTAAATAAACACGAAGGACCTATGTTTTTTGGGGGAGGTCATGACCCCCATGACCCCCCCCCCTTGGATCCGCGCCTGGCAATACCTGATGAAGCAATTGCTGACGCAATATGATTTTTGTAATTAGTGGCATGAGAAAGGTTTTTCCAGTCCGAGACCGTCGTCCAATATGTCCTCATCGTTCACGTAGACGTGGCATTGTTTTATGTACGTAACTTATATCTGAATATGATACACTTAATATTAACTGAAATGCGATACATATAATATCAAAACATTCAGTACAAAAAAATTAAATACATTGAATGAATACATACACAAAATTAATCAAATGAATGAATGAATGAATGAATGCTTACATAAATATTCATTCAAGTCAATCCAGTAATTAAAATACATAAATAATTTAATTTATAAATAACATAGTTACCGACAACAGCGCTATCTACCGGACAACCAATGAAAAAAATGTCTTCTAAATATATTTATATTTCTCTTAATCGATCGTATATAAACAAATATTTCCTTCTTAAATCTTAAAATCCCTGTTTGAGCAATTCCCCGGATCGGACCTATCTGGTCCAATTGTGAATATAAACCATCCAAGGCGTCACAAAAACAAAGGTATTTCTTTTAATTGCCATTTTTTATGGATTCAAAACTTTTTTCCAAATCCCAATTATTTAGTGTATCTGGCTGTGATTCCGCATTTAATCTATAGGAAGTATTACCAGTTGTATCGTAGAAAACATCAGCATTTGGTTGCGATATACTCGGAGAGGGAACAGTTTCTAAATTACTGTGTACTCTAAAATTCAATCTAAATAAATTAAAAGGATATTTACCTTTTTTATGTATATTATGCTGGACGTAACAAGAAGACCTGATAAATAAAATTATTTTTGTTATAATCAAAAATCTATATAATTTATTGACTCGTGGGCTACAGGTAAACTTTAATTCAATATAACTATTGATTTTTTTTTATTTTTTTTTTTTGTGTTTAAACGATAAGTAGTCAAAATAATGCCTTAATTTTCAACTTCAATATCTTTTCCTAAATAAATCTAGTTCATTCGGAAGGTAAAATCCCCATTAGTTTCCGAAAGCGGCAAAAGCACAAAAAAAAAAAAAATAAAATAAAAATAAATGTCAAAATATCTGATATTTATTTATTATAGTAATACATTGACCTTTTTACAACAAAATTTATCTAAAAACTTAACTTAGAAATTATTTCATATCAGATTTTATTTTTTTATTTTCTGAGTTACAAAATAAAAAAAATTTAAAAATATTGTTAGAACAAAATTTTTCTAAATTGTCAGGTATTTCTATACAGTATTACACCCTCTATATTATATACATAAGTAACCATATTCGATTATCAGTAATCACTAATCAGTATAAGTAAGGCCTACTCTTTAATTATTATGAGACAAACATTATTTTTTTTTTTGTATTAAACTAGAACCAAGTTATAAGAACAATACATTTTATACATTTATAACATTTTTAATAAATATATATGCATAACATGTAAAGAATACTTACCATCATGTCAAGCAAGTTTTTGTAATACTTTATGCCAAACAAGTAGTACTGACTTAGTATTTACATTTTGAACATAGAATTTAATGATATTACCTCAACATTACAACACAGCTATACAAACAAAACGATATAAACGAGATTCAGATGATTGAGAGATCAAGAGGGTAACCAGCATCACCTTGAGTTAATCATGAACATTTTTATAACTCATATAATTCAATAGTTAGGATTATTAAATATTTAATTAATTAGCAGCAATTAACCATGTGTACCTTCCACCCCTATTGTAATGAAATTCCATAGCCCTCCGTATAGGAGAAACACACCATATGTAAGAATCATTTCTTGCACCTGGGAATCTGGCGTTAATATTTTATATTTTTAAATCTGGATAGACAACCTAAAATTAAAACTTCAAAAATTATTTGTGTTTCACAATTGATATTATTATTCCATACATACCGTTTGAACATTAAGAGAATGGTTCCCATGCTTTTTCGTGATTCTTTGGTGCAAGAATATTTATATGTGTGCATTGTGCAGTCAATAGCACTAATAGCACCCTCAATTGCTGTCATTGGAAAATGAATAGTTTTTGATTTATGGCATTGGTTACACTATGTATGCACCTGCTGACCGAGGGTTGATTAACATTTGCAATACAATTATCTCCTGTAGCTCGTTGGTAACTACCTTTTGCATAGAAGTTTACCACTACAAATACCTAAGTGCAAAAACGAAACAACAACATTGCACAAATAAAAAAAAAATAATTTATATTTAATGGACTAATAAATGTTGTGATAATCCAATACATTGGTAATTAAAAAGAAACAAGTGTAAAAATGTTACACCCTTACAATTTTATATAAGATATAACAATGTTTAAATTAAAATATATCTAAAATTGTATAATTACTTGAATGTCAACTGGAAGTCCTTAACTACGTTCACGTTTAAGTGAATCACGAATGCTGTTCGTTATAAGTCCATTGCAAGTTGTGGACTAACTCGGAATGTGTTCATGAATACATTTATTGGTAGATCATATGGATTTTGAGCATCTAAGTACTTTTCTCTCTACTCTCTTCTAACATCCTAACCCTTTCTTCCAACTCTAGATATGCAAAAATATCAATTGAACAAGTAGGTATAAATATTTATAAGTATTTTATTTGTATTTTAACGATGTACCTAATTACACGGCTTGAGATAAATTAAATGTGTGAAACTGTGAAAGTGCGAAGTTGTCGTGTGTCGGTGTGATAATGATTAATTATCATATTTTATGAATTTATACGATTCGATAAGCTTAACGGCCATTTCTAACTACCCTATTCGATATCAAATATTTTCTATACTTTAACGATGAAATTCGTTAAAAAATTGTAACAGAATCAATATATTGATAACTTTTCGATAGAGTCGTTTCGTTAGTTTTAACGAACCGAAAATCGTAGATAACAGGTCTCATCGAGTTACAGAATCGATCTACAACCGTTTAGTTGGAGTTCAGTGACATACACACGTACAGTAGGATTATATATTTATAAAGATAATATTTGTGTGGTTATATGCATAGTACATAATATATCGATGGCTTAATTCAAAAATGTAGTAAGTACATTTTTTAACGAAAATGAGTTAAGCGCATAATAGTATAAGAATAGGTATAATTGTATGTTTGCAAATATGTGGTAAGTGATATACTTATCGAGTTCATGTCTTCCAACAATATGGATATTTATTGAAGCAATTCAAAAGGAATAAAGTTTAAATGAAATCAAATTTAGATTTCAAAAGCAAACGTGGACATTTCCAATATGATGAACCAAGAATACTACATGCCTGCGCCGGTATTCTGTAAAAAAGTATAAACAATTAGATACAAGGCTACAAGCTTGTATCTGTAGTCAATAATAGTATTCAAAAGCATTCTGTAATAATGGGATACAGACTGATTACTATTTTGTATTCTTGTATCATTTACTGGGAGTTTATAGAATTAATTGTGGTTGATAAGAAAAAATTTTGAATATTGATAAGTGATAAACTGCTATTTAAGAACTTTTCTGTTGTTTTCTTCACAAATTTACAAAATAATTAAATAAATAAACATTTTATTGTTTTACTTACATTTAAATCAAATTTATGAAAATGTCACTTCGGTAAGTACCCATATAATAAATATATACTATACATTTAGGTTAAAATATATAGTGTTAAGCAGGGTTGCCATCCGTACGATAATTATCGCACGCATACGATTATTTCATGATTGTGTACGATGTACGATAAATCTTTACTATCGTACACAAAAATACGATAATTTAATAATTTTACTAAAATCCAAAAATAGATTTTTGTACTTTCTGAATTATTTGTTGTCTTATATTAATCGGTTGACTGTTATCTTTTTTTTTGTTTTTGGTACGTTGTTTATTGTTATATGTCCTGTTCTGATGTTCTGTGACTGTCTTTTCAAATTAAAATTTAGAATTTTTTTGTTAGATACTTGGTTTAAAAATTAAATTTTTCAAAATTCTAAGAGGCGGTGACATGGCAAAGAGTGAAAAAACAAAACATCGTTCACAAAAATTTCGGACAGAGTGGCAGAAAAATCACTTGTTTAAAACGTGGTTAATGTCAGTTAAATGTAACGAATATGAAGCATACTGCAAATATTGTAAGCAAACAATAAAATCAGAAATTACTGTTTTAAAAAATCACACACTTGGTAAAAAACACAAATCAATTATGTTGCGTGGACATAAAAAACAACCACCTGTTTTTCTGTTCACAACGGAAACTGATTCAGATATTAAAAAAAAGCAATTGGTATCCATTGCCGAAATAAAATTAACAGCGTATTTTGCTGAACATAATATGCCGTTTTTAGGAGCCGATCACTTGTCAGAATTACTTACGGAAGTATTTCCTGACTCAGAAATCGCGAAGAATATTAACGTTAAGAGAACTAAAACGACAGCGATTATTAAAAATGTAATTGGTAGTTCTCAAAAGTTCATTTTATTTGAGAAATTAAAAAAACAAAAATTTAGCCTGATGGCAGACGAGTCAACTGATATTGGTGCAATAAAAACTTCCTGTGTAGTGGCAAGGTAATTATATATTTTTTTATATAATATAGTACTTTTTAATATAAATATAATTTTTTATTCCAGATTTTATGATGAATCTAGTGAAATGATAGAAAGCGATTTTTGGCAACTACACAATGTTTATGACACAGATAATCCTAGTTCAGCCAGTGCCGAACACCTTTATAACGGTTTGATTTCCACGCTTAATGAGTATGAAATACCATTAACCAATATAATTGGTTTTGGTAGTGATGGATGTAACGTTATGATGGGTAAACATAACTCTGTTGTTTCTCGACTGCGTGAGTCATGTCCAAGTATAAAACACTTACAAAAAAGTGTGTTTGAATTTTTTTCATGTAACTTCATTATGTTTTTAGGCATTTTTATAATGAAATGTGTATGCCATTCGGCCCACTTATGTGCAAGTTATGCATGTAAACAATTGCATCGTGCCTTAGAGGATATGGCAAGAAATATTTTCAATTTTCTAAAGAGTAGTTCAAAGAGGCAAGCAGAACTTAAACAATTTCAGATGTTTTTGAATCTTAAACCCCACAAAATGTTACATCCTTTACAAACGCGTTGGTTATCTCTAATTGCAGTAGTCAGTAGAATATTAGAACAATGGGATAGTCTGAAACTCTATTTTACTGACACTTACTTAAGTCAACGTTTTATTTCAACTGAGACTATATACCGTGGATTCAATGATCCATTCATAAAGCTTGGGTTTTTGTTTTTAAATTGGAGCTTGCCGTTATTTACAAGGTATACAAATTATTAACTAATTAACATATTTTAACAGTGCCATATAATATAGTGTCTCATACTATATTGCAGGGCTTCAAAAGGTTTAATGACTAATATTAAAACTATTGATATAGAAATGAAACTAATGTTATTTAATATCTATTTACTAATTAACTATTACTGTTGTTCATGACCCTATCAAAATTAAGAAGTATAAATATAGATTTTTGTCCGTATTTTCATGTAATCCTATTAATTGTATTAGGTATATTACTATAAATAATTATAAATCGTATTTTTATTAATTTCATAATCATATCCATATTATGTTGTATACTGTAGGTTTAATATGTATTTCCAAACAGAGCAATTAGTCATATTAGAATTGCATGATAAAATTGGTAATCTGTACAAAGAAATATTACTATGCTTTCTTAAAAGAAGTTATGTATTACAAACGCCCAGGGGCGAACGCAGGGGGGGGGGGTAGGGGTTTAAACACCCCCCGAAATAGTAGGTACAAAAAATAAATTATCTGACCTACAAATGTATTACCATTGATTATAAATACTATAGATTGCTCACTGGGCGGTTTTTCGATGGTCTACAAAAAAATCTCGGTAGATGGCGATAAGAACCAATAATAACATTTAGTAAATTCATATTTCATTTTAGCTTCTGTCAAATGGTCAAGTGCGGTGCAGGGTAAACAGGTTTTCAGTAGTGGCAGCCGGCGCGCCGACGTAGCGATATAAATAGTTATAAATATTTCATTCTAATTAAATTAATATTTTATTGAAGACAAATAATAATAATAGCAAGGAACAAAAATCATATAATACCTATAAAATATTAAGTTTTTAGATATAATTATTATATGTAAATTATATCATATGACATATACAGTTAAAATTATTTATTTTCTAAAACACGTAACTTATCTGCATTTTGTACCGTTCTTTTTCCAATTTTCGAATTTTCTGTTTTACATTCTTTAAATATTTTTGTTCTAAACAACAATTCAATAACATACATGTAATGGCAATGGCATTTTGAATTTTGAAAATGTGTATATTTTTTATTAATTTGCATCAATGCTTTATCTTTTAGTTGGCTTAATATTTTTTTTTCACTTTTAATTTTTGGAAAGGTTTTTTCAAAAATGTGTAAGCATATTGTTACTATGTCCAAAAATTCATCTGTTGGAGCTTTGAGTCCCTGTGTTGGTTCAATTTCATTGTAAGTTCTGAATAATATTAAAAGAATTGATTTGTCGTTCAAATTACTTTTGTTTTTGGTTAAGTTACAATTTGTACACCCAAATTTATCCCAACATTTTTTTGCCAAATAACCTGCAAAGTACGAAATAGAGCATACTTCTAATGATGGATTATCTGCAGTTTCTATTATTATTGAATTTTTCGACGAAGTACTGCTTGAATCAGAGTCAGCTGAATTACTTGCATTGCAATTTTCTTCTGTTTGAAACGTTGATTCTATAACAGGATCTATTGAAATATCTTTTAAAACATCCACGGTTAGAAATTCATCTTCATCAAGTTCACAGTTACTGCAATTTGAACTGCACCTCATCAAACTATACGTACATATGTGTCCGAAACAGCATCGAAATGTCCTAGCTGTTGGGTTCCTGTTGTATCTAAAACAACAAACAAAATAATTAAATTTAATGATATTTATGTATTAATCTTATTATCTACTTGATTTGTAAAGTTAAAATTTTAATAAATTACAAAATCTTTTTTTGATATTTGCATAATATTAAACGAATTTAATAAAATATATAGTTAAGTTCTTTTAAGACATTTACTCCAGACAGCAATATACCACTAAACATTGTTTTTTAATTTTTCTAGTCCCCAAAATGTAAAATGATGTTTTAAGTTTATTTTTTTACTGTAAAATTTAAAAAAAAAAAATTTTAAATTTTATGATTTTTATGTTAAGTTCTTAAAAACTATAAAAATTAGATTAGAATATAATTAGTTATGAATTAGGTTAATATTTGAAAAAAATTATTAATCCGTACCAATAATAGTCTATTAATAGTATTTTTGAAATTATTTATTTTTAAAACCCCATGTGAGATAAAGATATAAATATTGAATGTTTAATAAATTTATTTGTTACATACATACCCATTTTTTTGTCGCATTATTGAAAATAAATTTTCTAAAGCGTCTTGCGTTAATTTGTTGGTTATCAAAAAGTAATCTTTATTAGTACTAGAGCTCACTGTTTCTAATTTTTCTGACTTATAAAGTTGACTTATAGCGTTTGTTGTCCATACGATTCCCACAAAACAAGGAGGAGTAGTAATGTTTTTTGTTTTATGGCATACTTTTGTGGCATTTTT
>NW_019104169.1:126040-126683 GCF_001856785.1 Myzus persicae | reverse complement strand
TTATGTCTAACTGGTACGATAAATGGCGTATCAAAATAAACCAAAATAAATCAAGTCACACTACATTTACCCTCAAAAAGGGTGTATGTCTTGCTGTCACATTAAACAACATCCCAATCCCCACATCGGACACAATAAAATACCTGGGACTCAATCTTGACAAACGACTAACATGGAAAAATCACTTACGAACCAAAAGACTAACTCTCAACGCCCGTATGCGCATCCTCAGTCCTCTATTATCGAGAAATAATAAAACCAATCTAAAAGTATAACTTCTAATTTACAAAACTCTCCTTAAACCTATCTGGACTTACGGCATTCAGCTCTGGGGCTCAGCAAAAAAATCTAATACCAATAAAATCCAAGTATTCCAAAACCTAGCTCTTCGTCGACTCTCTAATGCACCACCGTACGTCTCAAACTTAACATTACATAATGATCTTCACATAAAAACCATCAACGAAGAAGCTCAATCCTTTTACTTGCGCTTCCGCACTCGACTTCTATCCCATCAAAATCCTCTTATTAAAAACCTCTCCTCTTTAACCCTCCCAGGAAATCCGAGGCGAAGGTTAAAAAGAAAATGGTGTCGTGACCTTCTGCAACTACCAATTTAAAATATACACACACTATACATATA
>NW_019104169.1:0-124269 GCF_001856785.1 Myzus persicae | reverse complement strand
TAAAGAAGTACTAGTAGATATTTTTGGACTGTTAAAAATAATATAATAATAAATAATAACATTATATAGGTACTACACTTTTTGAAAATTTATAAATATTCTATCAAGGTCCAAATAATACCTATTTTCAACATATTGTGGTGTACTTGATTCTGAACAACTTATTGTTTCGTTTTTGCTATATGAGGTAACATATTGTATTTTAATTTGGTCTCTACATTCCCAAAAGGTATAATAATCATATTACATTTACGTAAAATACATTAAACACATTTTTTTAAACTTACTTTTCACCGTGGTCATTCACACTGGATAAAGAACTTAAAGAAGTACTAGTAGATATTTTTGGACTGTTAAAAATAATATAATAATAAATAATAACATTATATAGGTACTACACTTTTTGAAAATTTATAAATATTCTATCAAGGTCCAAATAATACCTATTTTCAACATATTGTGGTGTACTTGATTCTGAACAACTTAATATTTTATTTTTGCTATGTGAGGGAACATATTGTATTTCAATTTGGTCTCTAAATTTCAAAAATGTTTAACAATTATATTTATATTACATTGACATAAAATATACACATTTTCTTAAACTTACTCGACAAGTTTTGGGAGTGCATCCTTCTTAAGTCTAGTACTAACATAATCCTCTTTTTTAAAATGTGATGAACATATGTATGAATAATTAGGTAGTGTTCCTTTAATGTTGCATTGATTTAACCATTTTTGCCTCATATATGGATTACTAGGGAATCTAATTTAATAAAATGCACAAAGAACAATTAATAATAACTGCCACCCAACAACTACCAAGTTATTGACAGACTTGGGTAAAATACTTTTTAAAAGTATTTCAAATAAATATTCTGAATACTTAAAAAAAAGTATTCAGAATAGGTATGTATTCGAATACTTTATAATAATATTCCTAACCCTAAGTATCTAGAATATTTCACATAAAGTATTTCAAATATTTTTTGAATACTTTTTTTCAGTAGATTTAGATTTCAATACCAAAAATATTATTTTTTCAATTCTGTGTTTATAAAAGAAGATTACTATAATCACAATAGTACCTACACACCTATATGGCAATCTTGAATCTATTAGTCATAAATTATATTCAAATTAATAAAATTAGTACCTAATGCATAAGAGTATACCTATATAAGAAAAAAAGTATTCCGAATACTGTACTTAGAATACTTGTAAAAAATACCGTATTGAATACTTTCAAAAAAGGTAGCCAAGTCTGGACTTATTAGTTATTGATATATAATTCATCAAATAAATATACTTATGAAATGTTGCCTTTTGATCATTACATTCGCACACAATGCATGTCTTCATAACTGAACTTATTATTCAAATTTATAAATAATATTTATAATAAATGAAAAAACATAAGTTTAAACAATTAATAAATATTTATAAATTTAAATAATGTATTATAATAGGACAATAAATAGTTTAATAAAAATAATCTTTTATTTTCGATCTATTAGATAATAGATAATATTAGCCATTAGGTAATAACATAACCTACTTCAATGAATAATATTATTACAATTGTTCATAGTTTCTATAAGTAATAGATATTATAGATTATTTTTATTATAGATATATTTAAATATTGAAAATTATTCCCGCGGTTTTTCAACGCCCGATCCTCGGAACAAGCTCCACCCACTTGCACGCGTTATCATACCTAATGTTCCGTCTATTTCTTTAAGTCTATGCGTACATCGCCTGCCTGCCTTCCCACGACTTCCCAAACTACCTCACTCATTCATGAAGAAGATAATAAACACTCTAAACAGTCAAAACTTGCTGCCCTACTCCCTAGTCCTAGTGCCCTCACTCGGCTCACTCACTCTTGTGAGTATTGGGAGCTCAATTGTCTATTCTCTCTTTTAGTTATTTGAAATTTTCATTTTATAGTAATTTTTGTACAAATATAGTCAGTGTCACATTACTCACACTCACATTCCTTACACCGTACATTACTTAGGACTAAAGTGTATGCTTTGTACCACTAGACTAATTGTTATTGCGGTGAATAAAGGCAATGTGATTGCCTTAGTGGAATGATATAATAACAATTTGTGGTTACATACCATTGTCGTCCAATATTACTGGTCAATAGATGGTATTGTATAGGATAACGGTCGCCCCGTGTTCGAACCGTGAAAATCGAGAATAAATGGTGCTTACGGCCAACCGAAATCAACAATGGAAGCACAGTCATCGAAAAAATTATGCTGCAAGGTTTGCGTTCACACGGTCAAGAGCATCCCGGTGATATTCATTTTGTGCATACTCGCGTGGTCGTATTATGCATACGTCTATCACCTGTGCCTCAGTAAGTTATTGTCCAGACAGGAATTGTATTAATAATAATATTGTCTACATGCCACATAGACCTACAAATATTCGATCATAATGCCTATTCTCTCTTGTTCATAGGTCGAGTCACGTCCGTCGAACTGGCGGTGCCGTATCTGCTAGTGTACCACATCATACTAGTGTTGTTCCTATGGTCTTACTTCAAAACGATTTTCACAGAGCCAAGCGGCGCTCCACCAAATGTATTGACAGTTGATTCATTGTTACTATTAGTGACATGTGTTATCGTTTCATCGGTTTATTAACACTCGGTATTTATTTTATTACAGTTCAGATTACCAGAAGAAGTATTTGAAGAGTTTAATAGAAATCCTATAGACTTGAGCAGGCAAAGCGCCATTTTACGTGATTTTGCTGAGAATTTACCTATTATGACTTTCACAAATACCAATGGTAATACAATTGATTTTTATCTTGAAAATGTACCTGTTCAGTGTAATGTAGACTATGTGTAACATAAGGATTGCAGAACATTTTTTTTCAGATATTCGGTTCTGTGATAAATGTAAAATAGTCAAGCCAGACAGATCACACCATTGCAGTGTGTGTCGTAAATGTGTATTAAAAATGGATCACCATTGTCCATGGGTGAACAATTGTGTCTCATATTCCAACTACAAATATTTTATATTATTTTTGGCATATGGTCTTCTAATGTGCATTTATGTCGCTGCTACAACAGTTGAATACGTTATCAAGTTCTGGGATATTACTACAGATATGGTAATATTTTAATATTGTACTATTAAGGTATATTTAAATTTTTGATTTTTAGAAAATAAATAGCTAAAATTATGGTTTGAATAAATAATGGTAATATTGACATTTATGAGTTACAAGGGAATAATACATTTTAATTATCTAACAGTAATAAATAATATGTTCAGTAAAATTTTATCAATCATAAAATAAATATTGAATTTTTTAATTTTATCTATCAAGATACCTATTTCAATATGTTGAAAACTACTAACAATTACATATATAATACCTATTGTTCAATATTTAATTTTAATTTTTGACACCTGAAATATTCAAAACTAAAATAATAAATATCAATGATTTGATGTATAAATTTAAAAATGTTAGTGCGTTTATACTACATAATATTAATAAAGGTACATGGTAACAGGGATTAACCAAGTATGCTCATCTTCATTTCTTTTTTTTACTTTGAAGGACTTCATAACCTTAACGTTTTTTTGTTTAATGTTTTGTTATTGTAGTCTAAAAAATGAAAAACATATAAGAAAAAATCCAAAGTTAAAAAATAAATATTCCATAAGATAGTGAGAGTTCACAAATAGTTGCATGACATCATACAGTCGATGATTGTACAGCCTATATTATACATGAAAAAATTGTTCGATTTATACAATGTTTTCAATATCTTACCATAGTATTTAAAAATTGTTTTTTAAAATATTTTGTTTATTTATCTATTAAATACAAAAATGTAATTTTAAATTTTATATTCAACCTTGTTATTGTATACCTAATATACATTTATTTAATTAAAACTATTACATACTAGTGAAAAAACTAGAAAGTAAGGCAAAATTATAATCGCGCCAGTATTTTTAATATTTAAAATACACTTCAGGTTAGATAAAACATATATGAAAAATATTATCTGGGATGATTGAAATTTTTGTATTAATCTAGAACCTTTTACAATTAGTTCACTGTTCAGTCTGCTCTAGACATTTCACTCGTATTTATAAACGCTTGTATCTTATTGAATATTTAGAGTTAAAGTGTTAAAGACCCACACCATATTAATTCGATTATAATATGCTTAATATATCGTTTTTAGTGTTGTGATGTCCTTTAATCACGCATTTATTTAAATTCTGATATTTGAGATTTTTATGTATAGGTATTAAAAGTAAAAATACCATATGTTTAGAATTTAAGAATTGTTTATGCCATTAAGCGTATTTTGGTGGTACAAACTGAGTTTGTAAAATATATGGACTAAGAACATTAGAAATTGTTTTAAATAACATTAAAAATAAATGTTACATGGAGTTAAGACATTAATCAATAAAAATATTTGGTTTTTATATAATATATCATATCAACATTAAGCAAACAATTTACAGTAAAAAGAATAGTTTTTATATAAAGAAAGAAAAAAATTTGTATCTCGTTACAGTAATCCATGAGTGAAAATATGATTTTATTTGTACTTAAAATTACTAAATATATAATTAAGTGATAAAAGTTAGGTAACCGTGCACCTCTTATAATATGAAGTATGAAATAACCAATTTTGAATATTAATTAATTGGTCAACAAAAATTGTTAATAATTAATATTATTATCTTTACTTTCAGCGAATTCAAGATGGATCATATAAAATACATATAATATTCTTATTTTTTATTGCTTCAATGTTTTCATTAAGCTTATTCTCACTGCTTGCATATCATATCTACCTGGTTTCAAAAAACCGAACAACATTAGGTAATTAAAATAATATTACAATCTTATAATACATATTATTAATCATTTATGAATATAGTGTTTATTATTATGATCAATTTGGTCATTGTTTTTTCAGTGATGTTTCATAGTGATTTTTAACTATTTCATTAAATAAATCATGTAAACTGTATTAAGTACTCTTAAAGTGAAGTCACATTGAAATTGTATCAATTTAATGTTTTGTAAAAATTTAATGAAAATTATCCTCACTATTGGTTCATTAAATGTTGTTTTGTCTAGAATTTTATTGTGTATAGTATAGATTAATATTATAAACTTTTAGAGAACAAAATAGCTATGTGTAAGTGCATGGTTGAATTTTTTAAATATAGCGTTGCCTACTTAAGTTTCGTGTTTTTTAGAAGGATCTGCATTTTTTTTAGTTTGTATACACTAAATTTCATTAACTGTTAACATAATAAATATTTGGTCATTTTATACTTACAAATTTGTTACAATGTTTGAATAGTTTACTTAATTCATATATTAACTTACACTATTTCACACTGTTCATAGTTTCGGCTTATTCTACTTAAAATTAAACATAAAATAATATCATATCTAATTAATTATTATTTATTTTATTATATGTGTTGGATATATATGTTCATTATTCAATTTTTTTCTTTATTTTTTTAGAGTCTTTCCGTCCTCCTAAATTTTTGGATGGTAGTGATAAAAATGGATTCAACTTGGGATGCTGCAGAAATATACGAGAAGTGTTTGGTAAAGAAGTTCTTCTGTGGCCTTTTCCAATAGACACACGGTAAGTAAAAAATGGGTACTCAAAATTTAAATGCACTTACCAATTATGGAAACGTGTTAGTTATTGATAAGACAGATTAATATGATTCTCATTTATTACATATAAAACATTCATCAGTCATCACATTCACACAAATTGTCACTAATCATACAAATTTAATCATAACTATAGTATATTTAAATTATCAAAGTTGGGCTAACAAACATTATACTATCATTTTTTGGTATTTATTATTTATCATGATTTTAGAGCCTTAGCGGTAATTATTTAGTGATTCCAAGCTGAAATTATTGTTAATAATTTAATTTAGTTTGGTAGAATTATTCAAAGTTTAAGAAAATAATTTGTGGTTATTAAGTTTGTTTAATATAGTATGGGGATCATTGAAATGCATAATAAAATGCATAAAAATAAAAAATAAACTTGGAACATTTATTTTGCAAGAAATTTGGAGGTTTTGGAAGTATATATTATTATGTGCAAAAGCCAGGAAGTTACATAATATTGTTAAATTATTTTAGACTTAATTCGTTTTTGGGGTATCAATTAAAACTTAATATTGTTTTCACATTAATAATTTGCCATGGAACCACAGTAGAAATTAAAATACCATAAAAGCTTATCTGGGTCCCTAGATAATATTCTAATCTTTAGATTTATTAAAAAAACAAATTTCAAAATTTGAATTGTTTGTTAGAGTGAAAAATATAACTTTTTTTAAGGTCATAGAATCGTTAATAATATGTGTATCCGAGTATGTTAAATAGTTCTGGTGCATTTATTATATTGAATATAATACGTTTATTGTAAGTTTTATACTTAAAACTTATAGTTGTTATAAATATTTGGCCAATAGCCGAATGCATAAGAAGCTGTCTATAAAATATTCCTAAGAATCTAGTAGCCAGTAGACCCCTTAAATGTCAAATTTCTCAATATTCCATTTTGATCTTTATGTTAGTCTCTAATGTTAAGAAATGTTTTAATTTTGTAATTACAATTTATTTAATTTTTAAAGTATTAAACTATGTTTTTATGAGTTGGTAAAGTGCATTTAATTATGATGAAATGGTTTTGAAACGTATAGAAAGGCTATATTTTAAACAGTCTTATTTTTAATTTTTTTAAATATATAGTTTGAATTATTTGCTATGGTATAAATCAATCATTTTGGTTGTTGTAAAAATATATTTTAACAGCCATTCTTAGCGTTATCTTACCAATTTCCCATGTGAGTAGTGTAAATATATTCCCGGGAATACATCTTGATATTCGTAATACGTTTCTTGATTTTAATTTTTCTGTTTTAGTTTGGGGGATGGTGTAATTTATCCATTGGCGAGCGACCTGAAGTCTAATGATAGTGTTAGGCAATCATCAAACAAATCCAGGACACCATTTACCGTTTAGACAATTTTTATACACCAAGACACGATTAGTACTTATTCTATGCACAATATAAAAATAAACAAGTATACATAAGGCTCAAATCAGTATTGTGTTGTGTTCTCTCTTATTGTTTATTTTAATCTTATTACTTAAAAAATGCAATATTTATATTGATATATTATTAATTTTAATTTTATTAATGTTATTAATCTATTAAGGTACATTATATTTTAATTTGTTTAATAAGGTGAGCAATTTTATATTTTTGACATTTTGTATATTTTTGGTAATGTTTGTTTACTCTACATGTTTTTAACCTGTACAAATAACACAGTATAAAATAATATCATGAGTTTTTTTTTATCTAACAAAATATACTAAAAAAAGTGTTGTTTTACTTTATTATAACTATTAGGTAAAATCTTTTGTTTGAACCATAAATATTGGTATTATATTTAATATTTGAGATAGTATTAAAATTGTTTACAGCTTATTAACATTGGTAATTTAATTTTAGTATTTCATCTAACTGCATGTATTAATACTAATGATTCTCCCACAGCCTTGGTGAAGGTGTATCATTTCCAATCAATAAAACTGTACCTGAAGCTCAAAGTCTATTATTCTCCGATATGAACGACCAGAAAACATCAATTGGTATATTAATATATTAAATTTAAATCTAATTTTACAAGATTGATAAGTCACTCTGACGATGAAACATAATGTTTTTATTTTTTAGATTTCGAACATTATGACACGTCGTTGTTTACATCAATCTTAATAAGGTGAATTAGATTCAAAATTAATTTAAAGTATTATATTTTTACTTGAAATTTTATCAATGTTTCAGTGATGATAACATGAGCTTGACCGATACAAACGCCCCTAAATATCAAGATCTTATTCAAATTTAGTATTAAATACTTAATATTATTTAAAACTTTATTCCTGTGATGTCATATTATCCTACTTTTACTCGTAAATATTGAATAATATAATAAGTTCTTGTCTTGTAATTGTGTATCTCTTAGCCCTTAGGTAAGTTCTATAGTGGGATTTGGTTCAAACAGTCCAGTGTATATCATTAGTACAGTTTGTTGGGTGAGATAGAGCAATCACACTACCAGTGTATTTTCAACAATGAAAATGATACATTTGTCCGTGATCCCGTCTCCTATTTTCTGAGTCTGTAACTTAATTTTTTTTATCAATGTTTATTGTGACATTTATTCCCGTATTGGTTAAGTAGATTTGTCTCATTTCAGGGATCATCAAGGTCACATATTTCACAACGTCTGATGTTAGTATTAAGTTTACTTTTTCTTCTATAACCTTGAAAAAAACTAAAATTAAAGTGTTCATTTGCTGTTCAAAAGTCTACCATCACAAAAATACTACTTGATACATTGCCTGTAGTATTACATTTTTAAAAAAATGTCTCAATAATAACATAATTTATAATTACATATTTTTAACAATTCTTTGTTAACATTGGTCAACACAGTTATGTATTTGTCTCTGGTACTAAATATTTCAAACCTGGCCCTGGTCATTCACGTGGTTATCATTCTATGGCCCAGACCAAAAAGACACTTTCTAATACTCATGCCGCATTGTCCTTTTTATAAGATTTGCCTTTTTGTCGTACAACTGATTAATTTTCATTTTTCATTTGAGTATTCATTATTTTGTATAAGATATTCATTTTCTGATTAAGCATCAATATTTTGTTCAATTTCATCTGTTTCGAACTCCATGAACGGTGTAAATCCTATTCAACTAAAATGATATAAAATAATTTATGCAGTATGCACTTGGCCTACAATCCTGGTAGAAAACATATCTACAAATTTCAGTTAAGGAAATTGTTATGCCTCTTGAGTTAAATCAAAACGTATTATAATAGTGGGTACTGGGTGTACATTAGTGTATTATTTTATTTACCACAAATATATTTAATATATTTACGAGTAAAAAATAAATAACATCATTAAACAATAAAATTATTTTTCTAAAACAATAATGCTGCATGAACACAGTAAATGTCACCAGATCTTAGAAAAATATTGTGAAAACATTGGAAGTGGAGCTCACTTGTTGGATTTTCTGTGATACATTCATGTTGTAATTTTTATAGGTGATAATAATATTTGATAAAAATTAATTTTCTTGATATGTATTAATATTAAAGTGTCTCCAACTAAAAAAACCGCGATAAATACTTTTGTTTGTCAGCACTATGTTGCTATAAACAACAACTGCGCTAATGTAAAACAACGGCAATTGGTATGAAAATAGCTTATTATTATTTATATTGGTAGAATACATTTTTTTTTAAATACACTAGCTTTCAAGATTCAGGCGTCTTTCAGAAGTTCGAGGAGCGTGTCTTCTCTGCAGTTGAACATGTCGTAGTCCTTTAAGCCAACCATTTCCACGCTTTTTTCCCAAAGTTTTTTCGCCAATTCCGTGTCTTTGGCCAACGCCGATGGTTCTATCGCCTTGCAATCACTAAAATGCGCATTTTATAAACATTTGTTAAATAAAACACATATCTCCGAAAACAACATGCCTGTAATAGAGTCCGGTTTCCTCCCCAGCCTTTTCGTCTATCGAACAGTGCAAAGTTGTCTGAGCTCCTTGTTCCGGCGTCTTTACCCACGGAAAGAGAATAATGCGGCCCAACAGCCATATGCCCGGAAAGTACACTTGGTCTACCGTTCTGGTCAATTCGGTGCTCACGATTCCCGGATGTAGGCTGTACACGTGAACTTCAGTACCTTGATTACATAATACAAGATGATTATTCCGTACACATAATTTTGTTATACAGCCATTGTCTTGGTAAATGTATGTGTTTTAAAGAATTAATTTCTTTTTTACATAATTTGAAGCATAAAAACACGTTTGAAAAACAATTTGTTATAAGTACATTAGTAAAGACTTCTTGTATGTAAAAAAAATATTTTTATGAACACATGGGTACATTTACCGATAATATAACTAAAAGAATCGCCTTTTACACGTATATTTGGTAATTTTAATTAATGTTGTCAGTTATCTGTGTTCGTTGGTGACAAACCTGCCTGAATCCGCTAGTCTATGTACGTACCTTCGAGTCTTCGCGCCAGTTCTCTCGAGAACAGCACATTAGCCAGTTTACTTTGGCTGTAGGCTGCCATAGCCGAATAATTTCTGTCATAGTTGATGTCTTCAAAATTGATCGAGCCTCCTTAATAAAAATATTAATTTTTTAATTAGTGGACAAAATTGTTGACGTGTTTTTTTGAACTGACTCGTATGCGCCCTTGACGACACGTTAACGATGCGAGCGGGGGTGGAGTTTCTGATTCTTGGCAATAGGAGCGACGTAAACAGAAAGTGTCCCAAGTGATTGACGCCAAATTGAGTTTCGAAACCGTCCTGGGTTTTTCCTTTGGGACAAGCCATTACGCCTGCAATAAATGATACCCGTGTAACTAAGTAGGTACCTATTAGAGGTACTCTTCGAGTAGATTAACATTTACATAACACGACTTGCACAATTGGCCCAGTAGGTACAGCAATAATCAATACCCTACTCCTTCATAAAAAAAAATTAGCAGAAAAAAGTAATTTGTGCATTTATTTTACAAAAAGCTCAAATTTATCAGTGTGAAAATAATTTTAAATATAAATTACAAATCACCACATTTAGTTTAATTTAGATTTATCTAGGCGTGCAAATAAAAAATGAATAAAAATAACTGACAGAACGTGCCTCCCTCAGTCCCTCCCCACGGCTAAACCCTTAATCCAAGCTTGCTCTCAGGCTCTGTAATTGTACAAGCCCACTTGTGGGATAGGCCCGCGTGTACCACTAACCGGCATTGTTCACCAACAGGTGAATTTGTTTTTCCTTTTGTAAAATATTTTTCGCGCAACGCTTGACCGATGCGAAAGATGCTAAATCCAATTCCTCCACGACCAGCTGTCCGAGGCCATCACCTTTTACTTCAGCCAAGATATCCGATACGGCCTGTTCCGCTTTTCCGACGTCCCTGCACGCCAGTATGACTTTTGCTCCTGAAATTGTTTATACTGCGGATTAAATGATTTGTTTCTTCATGTCTAATTATTGTTAATTGCGTGCAATTATAATTCAAATTTCGATATGAAAAGAAATGTATAGTCGAACATAAATAATAAATACCTAAACTTAAATGATTATCACCTACATCTAATTGTATTGTATTAGACTAGATATTCAGATTTGTTGGTCATACAGTGCAGCAGGTACCTAAGTATTTATAATATAGGTAGGTACTTGTACTTGTTAAACAATATTATATATTTGAATAATTTATTATATTATTATGTGTATTATGGCTGTTATTATTACTATACCTATTATTGACTATTGTTTAGTACGGCACTACGACGTAGTGGTAGTTCCAATTCGGTTCCGGATTGTTTCGCAGGGTATATCCGCTACAATTTATAATTACTTAAATATTTTGTAGCTTATTAAAAATAATTGCTAAGAACTTACAATTTGAAATTATTGTAATCAAAACATTAAAAAAATAAAAATGTTTAGGTACCCTATACCTATTCAAACGTGTTATATATATTACTTATATTTGTAATTTGTCTACTTAAAACTAATATCAATGTAAATATTGTTAATTATTTATTATATTATGTCACATTTATCTCGGATTTATTTGTTTTTTTGCACATGTAATTTTAAATTCACAAGTTGTATTAGTGTGTTTAATATGAATAAAAATAATCCCCAAAAAACAATACTATACAAAAATCACAGTAAAACCCAATGTTGCCGTATAGTATCGTACCTACCTCACTGGTAGGTAACCATTAAAGTATAACCTTTTTCTAACATTTTGGAATCATAGACCATAGTGATTGGAAAATAAGCTTGAATCATATAATGAAGTTAAAAAAACAAAGTTGTAAACGCTAGATCGCAATATTTTATCTATGTAAAGTCAGCTTATATTTATAAATATACATAAACTTATATTGCTAATGCCTAATTGTTATTGACGCACTAGTTGTGCGTAATATTTCCAGTTTTCCTCATTTTTTTGATTAGTGCTGAAATTTTTTTTTCCTATGCGCTCAAAATTCTTACAATAGATTTAATTTTCCTTCAAAAATCACCCAAAATATTATGTTGCGTACATTCAAATTAAGGGCTAGGAGTAATTTTTTATTTATCATCTCTATGGATCCATCTTTGTGCGGCGGATATTTTTACTGAATTCTGTCAAGTTATGGTGATGGAGTTGGTATAGTTGGTTGGCTACGAACCGGTTTGTCAGCTGATGTAAATATAGTTTTCTATTTTTTTTTTTATAAGTTTTATTTTACAGATCCGATCCTAGAAATGTATGATGTGTGTGATGTTTTGAATCAAAACTAACACGATATAGTGTACACACCATAGGCGTGCGCACGGGTGTTGCAGGGTATGCTATAGCAACACCTGCGGGCTGCAAACACTCACAATTTTTATTACACTGCCTGAATTTAGTCTTAGTAGACTCAATCGGAAGAAAAAATGTAGTATTATTTGATTTTTTTGGTACAGTACAACTAATTTATTCTTTCTTAGAAGGGTCTTGTACAAGGCATGCTGTATTAGAAAAATTTGCAACCAAAATTAATATAAAACTATGCTCACTTAAATCCTTGTCGACAACTAGATGGGCATGCAGACATGAAGCTGTATCAGCTGTCAAGTCCAATTATTCTGCTTTAATACTTGCTCTCGAAGAAATATATAAAGAGACAACTGTATCAGAAGCTAGAGCTAAAGCTCGTGGTATTTTAATGCAAATGAAATCATTTGATTTTATTTTTTCATTAAATATGATGCACTCAATTCTTATGATAATTGTTAAAGTAAGTAGTAGCCTACAGTCAAAAAGTATTAACCTTTTAACAGCGGTATCTTTAGTAACATTATTAAAAGCAAACATTCAAAAGTTCAGATCTGAAGATGAATTATTTAATAATATATATCAAGATACAGTTCAACTTTGCTCACAAAATAATATAATAATTCCTGAAGTGAGAAAACGTAAAATATCTTGTTTTTTGGATGATAATAAAACTCAAACATTTCATCAGACAAAAGAACATGAAATTAAGATAAATTGTTATTATGTAGCATTAGATGACATGATAAATGGATTAAATACTCGATTTTCTCAGGAAACATTAGGTATTATTTCAGCAGTAGGTAATACTCTTCAACTGATTCCTACAGAGAATGATATACAATTACTTCAAGAAAAACTTAAAGTAAATTCTGATTGTTTTAAAACAGAAATCAAATTACTTAAAGAACTTCCAGATACTCCTGAAAAGACTTCTTCTGAATCTATAGAAAATTGGATAGAATGGTTACTTAAGTTAGATAGACTAAATATATTTACTAATTTTTTTGATATTTTAAAAACATTTTTAGTTATTCCAGTCACTAGCTGTTCTAGTGAGAGATCATTCTCAAAACTTGCGTTAGTGAAGTCAAAGTTGCGGAATACAATGAAACAGGATAGACTTGATTCTTTACTGTTATTATTTGTAGAACAAGACCTATTGACTAAAATTGACTACAATGATGTCATTGAAGAGTTTAAAATATTAGTTCCCGGGGAAAGACGTCTACCATTATAATAAATAATATGTATTAAATAAATGACATTTTTGTATTAATCAAATAAATAATGTGTATTGACTTATTAAATACCTATAATTTTTAGCAACACCTACCACTAAGTCCTGCGCACGCCTATGGTACACACATATTTTGCCAGTGATAGTATCAGCATTGAATCAATGGTAATAGGTGCAGTGAGTACCTAGGTACTATATTATGATTTTGATTAAAGAAGTCAGGACAATAAGATTTTAAATTGTATTTACTTCGCAGATGAAACATAAACGACCAGTTAGTTACTTAGCCAACTGGTAAATCGTTGCATTGGTATTTTTGCAAGCATAGATGGCCATATCGATGGTCGTCCCGCTACAATTTACGGCGTTCTAGAAGAATTTCCGCCAGGAAGCTCACCCAGAAGCTCAAGTCCAGAACCCACTCATCCACGACATGTGTACGCCGGGCTACATTTAGTCATTATAATATTAGAAACGCCCGCATAATATTGTTACCTTATAAGTTATAGGTAATAAGTAATAATAATCATGAATCACCTAGCGCGTAAAATTGTTTGGCCGTGACTTTGCCGATGCCCGTGTTCGCACCTGTCACGATGCTGATCTTGCCGTCCAGTCTGGCCGAGCTCATGCACTTTCCGCTAAACATTTTTACGTTGGGAGCGAGATCGATGGTAAACTTGCATGAATCAATTGGATTTCAATAATACGTATTATGGAATATGGATTGTTAATGATACAAATATCATACATTCATATTACACGCACGTGTAGGTGCTCGAACAGTCGTACGACAAATGTGTGTAAAATAAGCAGGCACTGCAGTACTGCACTGAAACTGTTATCTAAAACTATAAACTTCATTTGCCCTTCGTCGGAATAGTCAACACTCTACAGCTGACAATACTGATAATACCGACGGCTATTGCGCATTCACGCCAGTTATCTCTTATATTTTAGATACGATACCTAATGGTCCCAATCAAATATATTATCTCGTAACAATTAACATACTCGTGAGTCATGTCCACAACAATTAACGGTGTTCGGAAAAAAAAGCCCCGTACGAACTGTGCACATAACACTATTTTACCATTGGGTACATTTTATAATTTTAAATTTTTAAACAATACATCTACATTTTATTATAATTATATGTAAAACATTTTTTGACATAGGTTACAACCATAGATATACATAATATTCGTTTAATAATTTGTATGCACTTTTATATCATAACAATATTTAATAAAATAATACTCCAAATTTTTGTTTTGTTTAGAAATTATCGCAATTAATTATTAATATATTAAAAGTCATTACTTACCTATAATATGAGATATTTCACATCTGCCTCCTCCCCAGCCCCACGGTGGATCTGACAACTGAGCCAATAAACATTAGGAGTTATTTAAGTATTTTCACGATGATTAGTTATTAGTTAATTATTAATTTAAGTATAGGTACCCACCAATCTACCATTGTTTTGTAAGAAATGTCTATATGTGGTTAAATAATATCACTTGGCCGATCCGCGTAATGTATTTACTTTCAAAATATGTTCAATGTTCATACAAACACCAATACCCAGATAATTATTTTGTTTACTGAAAGAATGTACGGATAACACTAAATCACTAATCGTTTATTTATTGTAAAATAATTGTTGTCTGCGTGCCGAAGGCCAGATATATACCTCGCTGCGTATATTATATTAGAAACTTTATTGTTGTTTTGTTTTCAGAATAAGCTATGGTGGCGGCAGGGGAATGAGTACGAAAGTAGTCCCCTCTGGCCTCTGCCTTTCTCGATATAAAAGGGGAAATAAAAAGATAAATATATAGGTAAAATCATAGACCTATTAACTAGGGTAAACGGACACTTTGTACTATCTATTGTTTGAGTTGCATACCGCGGACACTTTGTACGGTAAAAATAAATTGATAAAAATCGATCGCGGACACTTTGTACGGTGAAAATAAATTGATGAAAATCGATCGCGGACACTTTGTACGATATAAATAAACCGGGAAATATACTTTATAAGATAAGATAAAATATTTTAGATAACTTAAGCTCAAAACTTTTATCGTATCTACGATCAGTATGAGACATGAGTTTAGTCTTTAGTGACACAGTACACTTCATACGCAACCCATACTATTAACATTATATTAACAGTATGAACCAAACCACTAAACTTAATCCAAAAATTTTTAAATATGGATATGAGTATACCATTTTAAGAATAAATATAACAAATATTCGTTGGAAGTGTTCAAAAGTGACTTGTACGGGTAAAGTTACTACAAACCTTCATGAACCGGTGAGTTATAAGTTATAAATCATATTATTTTCATTATATAACATTAGAATATTTTTTATATACTTTTATATGTTTATGTCATAGTTTATATTATTTACAAAATTTACTGATCATAACCACGATCCGAGTGATTCAATATTGAAGCTGAAAAACCTTGCACTAACTCAAATGAAAAGCCGAGCTATTAATAGTAGAGAATCGACAAATCAAATTCTTCTGTCTGTAACTCATGAAAATAATGGTTAGTAAAATCAATTATATATTAAATATTTTATTACATTTATACAAAATAATACTTATTCTTATATAAAAATTATTAGATAAATACTTTTTATATAATATACTATATATATTACTATATATACTATATATTGTCATACGTATATACTTTTTGAGTATTTTTTACTTAAACATTTTAGATGAGGCGGCGCCTCACTTGCCTCACCCCCAAAACCGCCACTGATAATGATAATGATAACCAATGATAATTTAATATACTATTATATGATTTATAAAATTATTTTTGTTTGTATTACAGAAGACGTACGTAATAAAATAGGAAATATGGATTCTATACGTAGAACTATCCGTCGAGCACGTCGTAAAAATGTTCCTGAAGAACCGAGAAGCATGCAATTTGTATTGCCTGAAAAATGGAAAACAACTATGGGTGGTGAGTCAAACCCATTTTTAATTTACGACAACGTAAGTGAAAATAGAATGTTGATATTTGCAACTTCTCGAGCCTTAACTATATTATCATCAGCCTCACTATGGTTTATGGATGGAACTTTTAAATGTTCGAGTGTTTTTGCTCAGTTATACGTTATTCGAGCTGAACTTGAAGATAACGTATTTACATGTGTTTATGCTTTCCTCCCAAATAAATTACAAACAACGTACGAAGAAATGCTTACAAATGTTATTTTAGCATCTATTCGGAACAGGTCTCCGGTTAAACCTGAAACAATTATTATTGATTTTGAAATAGGAGTTATAAATGCCATTAACCTAGCTTTTAATCAAGTGAAAATTCAGGGCTGCTTTTTCCATCTCTGTCAGAGTGTATGGCGACAAATACAACATTTAGGATTATCTAAAATGTATAGGGATAACAAAGAAATTGCAAAACAATGTAAAATGGTAACATCTTTAGCGTTTTTGCCAGTCGAAGAAATACCTAATGAAATAGTCAATATGTATTTAACTTTTACTCAAGAACTATTTCCATTAATATCTTATTTTGATTCAACGTATATTAGCGGTAAGAATGGTACACCTAGATTCCCTCTTCAAATTTGGAATGTCAGACATCAAACGATTAATAATTCACATAGGACAAATAATTTTAGCGAAGGTTGGAACAGTTCATTCAATAAATTGGTTGGATCGGCTAATCCAAGTTTCTGGAGTGTTTTGCGATCTTTGCAATTGGACGAATGTGCTAGTCATTTAAACAAAAATATAAGAAAAAAAAATCGAAATACACAAAAAAAGTTTCACGAAGCCTGTAAACAGCACGAAAATAAAATAATTACTAACACACAGTTACTAGAAATAATTTGCCATACTTTTAATTTTTAAATTTATATACGAGTATTATGACTAATATTTGACGGTGGACTTTTTTTAAATTCACGAAGCCTGTATATAGCACGAATTATTATTATCCTATACCTATTATTATAACTATTATTATTATTTTATATTTACTATCATCATTATTGTTATTATTTTTAAATTTCAAATTAATATTTATGAATTTCTATATTATTTTATACTATTTATTGATATTTATGTACAACTCAATATAACTTTGGTCTGTGAACAGATAACATTTAAAAACATTTTATACTAACATTTTTTTATTTTTTTACAGAAATTATAATTTTGATTACAAATTTAAATACCTATTTAGAATAATTAATTTTAATTTTTAACTTTTAAGTGCATTTCTATATTGCGTGTTTAATCAAAAACAATATAGAAAAATAACATTTTTTTATTGTTTCTCTATTATAATTAATAATTATTGTGTGTTGTGCATATATTAAGAATTCACGAAGCGAGTGTGGGTACACAGCAAACTGTCCGCCTTATTGACTGTTGTTACTACCTGAAATAGTACAAACTGTCCGCCTTATTGACTGTTGTTACTACCTGAAATAGTACAAACTGTCCGCCTTATTGACTGTTGTTACTACCTAAAATAGTACAAACTGTCCGCGGTTTTAGTTTTTTCCAGGTGACCGTACAAAGTGTCCTACAACCATTAACTAGTTAATAGGTCTAAGGGTAAAATGTTCGATAAAAACAGTTTCTTTATTATAAAAATATAAATGGGTTAAAAATTATGTTTAAGAAACCAATAAAAAAAAAACAAAACGAAACTATTTATATTATTAATGATAAAAAATGACGAGACACTTTCGTTCAGACGTCTTTTAAAGGTTCGGGAAGCGCGTCTCCGCTACAGTTAAACATGTCGTAATCCTTTAAGCCGACCATTTCTATGCTTGTTTCCCAAAGTTTTTTCGCCAACTCTGGGTCTCTGGCTGCCGCTGACGGTTGTTTCACCTTACATTCGCTAAAAAAAAAATACAAAATTGTATATATTTATAAATGTACAAATTATATAAGTACAGAGATTTAAATGCCGCTAAAATCTTTCGATAAACTAAATTAAATACCTGTAATAAAGTCCGGTTTCTGCTCCGGATTTCTCGTCTATCGAACAGTACAAAGTGGTCTGAGCTCCTTGCTTCGGATTCTTGACCCACGGATAGAGGAAGATACGACCCAAGAACCACATACCCGGAAAGTATACCTTGTCGAGTGTTCTGGTCAACTCGGTGCGTACGATACCGGGATGTAAGCTGTACACGTGAACTCCGGTCCCTAAATTAATGAATTGATTATACATGACGTACATTACCTGAACACTGTTTTCATTAATTATGACTTGTAATAATATATTGCATGTTGTATAATGCATTAGAATAGTAAGAGATTTCGCAAGTTTCATTACCTTCGAGTTTTCGAGCCAGTTCTTTTGAAAACAACACGTTAGCCAGCTTACTTTGACTGTAAGCTGTGGAGGGTGAATAATTTGCGTCGTGATTGATGTCTTTGAAATTGATTGAGCCGACTAAAATAAAACAAATTACTTTAGTGGTTCGTTCACGCGAGTGTTTAGCAATTTAAAAAAAATCTCATTTTTGAAGAATAAGTTTTATCCCTGTCCCGACCCGTCTCATCTGGGAAATGTAATTATTTTATTTTTTAAATAATATAATATATACATATATGTTAAACTCAATTTTGATTTTTGCTGAAATATTATGTTTGATCATTAGTTTTTCCCGTCGTTTACATGTTTTACTTTAACAAATAGGTATACCTATTATTTTTCATTGCACAATAGGCAATATTATGTTAAATGGATAAAAATAATTAAAAATATTGATAGGGGGCGTGATGGTTATATAAATTTTTTTTGACTTTTAAAATGTAAGTACCCATAGCTTGATTAAAAAATATAAGTCACCCCTACCCCTAAAATCTTATCCCATAGATCTGTTAAAGTAGTTATACTGTATTGTATTGAGATTCGAGCGTCGTGTAACTTACATACATGTGCCAGAGACGCCACGTTTACGATGCGAGCTGGGGTTGAACTTTTGATTCTTGGCAACAGAAGCATGGTGAACAGAAAGTGTCCCAAGTGATTGACTCCAAACTGGATTTCAAAACCGTCTTCGGTCTTACCCTTAGGGCACGTCATGACGCCTACAATATTCATTCAAGTTACAATTCGTAAGTCATACAATTTTGCAAAAAAATATATATCACTGCAAAAAGCATCGTGCATTGAACTGACCGGCATTGTTCACCAGCAGGTGAATATGTTTTTCTTTTTGTAAAATACTTTTCGCACAACGTTTAATAGAAGCGAAAGATGCCAAATCTAATTCTTCTATGACCAGTTGCCCGATACCATCACCCTGTACTTCAGCCACGATTTCCACAACGGCTTGTTCCGCTTTTTTAACGTCCCTGCACGCCAATATGACCTTTGCACCTAAAATCATCGTGTTAAAGATAAATTTAAATGAAACTTTAACACTATTATAATAAACTATAATTTTACTTTATTTCAATCGGACTTGTTTATTATGTTCATGAATAATGTAAGGTTTAATAGACCGTTTTTATATTATTTTATATTGTTATATATATACATACAATAAACAACTTTTAACTTGTATACTGGCAGTGGTAAGTAGTACACTTTTACCTTATTAGTTGATCTCTAACTCTGGAATAGTATACTATGTACAATACATACAGTAATTCAGGTTTACTAAATTATATGATTTTTCGGTTAACATTATAAAATAGGGAAAAAACTTGACGCATTTAATACAAAGCACCTTGCTAGGTTGTAACTTATGAGTTGTATTTTAAAGTGTAAATTTTCGGTAGTTTAAGTTTTTAAGTTGGTACATCCTGCTGCACAGTAATATGTGTCGAGTAAGTCACTGTAATTTTTATGCTAAATAAGATTAACATGAACAAGGTTTATAACCCTGACCATCTAACAGAGACATTTTTTTTTGCGATTTATTGAAGTTAACACCAACAAATGAACCAATGGGGAGCCATTTAATAAAAATCATACCACGGTCATCCAGTATTAACGGGCTATTTTTTTTGTAAATAAGGAACAACTTCGAGAACAAGAAAACAACCAACATATATTATTAGGTATTTATTAATAGTTGTCGTCATCAAACCAGGAAAATAAGATTTCGTCAGTCAATTAAATAAGTAATTTGATTTTTCTATTGTTAATCAAAACAACATCGATTTTCTATTAAAAATTAAAACTTTTAACTTTCAACTTTAGAGCTAATTTATTTATTACCAAATTTAGAAGTAAGGATATTATCTAGTAAATGAAGTAGGATTTGTTTTACATTTTAATTTTAATGCGAGTTCTGATCTTTTAAAAGTGTACAAACAATTTTAAATGCTCATAACTCGATTGAAAATTAATATATTAAAAAAAAACCTATTTCAATGACTAGATAATATTCTTACTTCTAAATTTGGCAATAGGTTAATTCGCTCTAAAATTAAACATAATAGAGTTCGGTAAATCATTCAGAACGTATACAATATGCCATGTTATGCTTTTGGAAGACGAAGACAACGCATGACAAATGCCTGGCATCCTCTTAACATATTAAATTATTTAAGTTTGATTCTGGGACAATTAGCAGTCCTGATACTCTTTATCGGGAAAACGGGACGCGATAGTCAAAGCCGGTATAGTCCCGGGCAAACCGGAACGTATGGCAACCAACGGCGTACGTAGAAATATAAGCCTAGGAGGGGCATAGTCAAAAATCTCTTATAATACAGCACATTAGGAACATTTTTTTGCAAGTGATAAAACAATTAGTATCAAATAAAGTAGGGGCGAATTGCCCCCCAACACCCTTTTAACCCCTAAATTTATGGGTGCCAGCCACCTGCATCTAGTTTGTACCTATTATTATAGTTAGGAGTGCTCACCTAGTCTATAGAATTCTTTTGCAGTGACTTTTCCGATACCAGTGTTCGAACCGGTGATGATGGCAGTTTTTCCATCCAGCCTTGCCGTACTCGTGCACTTACTGCTGAACATTATTTCCACTTCGCGGTTTACCTACATATATTATAAATATATATATATTATATATACATCAAAAAATATTCTCACACATACGTAAGTATATTATCATTAGTTATTGTACAATAAATATGTATATTTGTACACGGTTTCTGGGTGTATTAATAACAAAAATCGTGTAAAATCATCATAATATTATCTCTCCGATACACTCGGTACATGTAATAAATGTTTAATACACGTCATGTAATACTATGTACGCTTTATTAGAGTGCGGTTTCCTGCGCAATCATTTTAATATTCCACGATTTAATTATATGTATATAAAATATAAATTATATTATGGGTATACCTACCTATAATGAGTGTAATAATGCTGTGTGTGTGTTGTGTAGGTATTTGACGTGTGCGCGCACGACTTGACGATGGCCGTCGATGCGGGACGCAACTGGTGGTTAAAGGTAATCCGTACGACGGTCGACCCGTGTGTAGCCGTCTACTTTAGATAGTCTGGTCAGTAGCCGTATAACCACCTACGACATTACTGCGATGCAGAAAGCAGGTATACTGAGGTACCGACAACTTGTCCGGTCGCCGAGCGGCTGATATTCGTCGGTTATCGTTCCGAATCGTCATTGACATAGAATATAAAAGTAATAATAAAAATATTAAACCAATGATGAATGATAATTTTTTATTCCTAGTTCCTACAGATCGACGTGGTCGTGCGTCGCGTGCGTGCGCGCCGCTCGGACAGAGCTGCAGCCGTGCGCCGACCGCCAAGCGCATAGTTTGTGTTTGTTCTCGGTTCGGTCTTCGCGCGGACCGGTATTTTATTTTTATGAATTCGTTCACATACCTCGTTCCGGATTTTCATTACAGTGTTGTATTATAACAGTTGTATTATTGCCAGAATATTTTTTATTAATATTTCGTCACACGTGTACATTATTTATTATAAAAGAGGTGGTCTACAACGGTCTACAGTTCTACGCTAACACTGCGAGTTAGTTGTCTGCAATCGCTGTAGCGTTTCCGCGTTGATCGGATTCCTACGTGAATGCACACAATATCATATTATCATATTTATCTGTAGTTTGCACAGTTCTGTTTTTTTAACTCAAGTACCACAGAAGGCTGAAAAGATTAACGCAATTAGAATATAATGCCAATGACAATGCCTATTAATTAACTAATTACGTACTAACTAGTGATATAACAATTAACAATGGTTTTCATCCGAATAATGTATAATAATGAAGGTTTTTAGTGTTAACTAAATGGGGTTTAGTCTCTGGCAAAAGGAAGGACCAATTAAAAAAATGTGTACCTATGTATAATGTATATCTATTTATAGATTTTAGCTGTAATAAGGTATTACTTGTTTGTAATTGATAATTACAGATAAATCAGTGCATTCATTTTTTTGTTTTTGGTTATTATTGTTATGTTTAAAAACAAGTCAACAAATAAGATTATACATTAAGTATACATACATTATTATACTTTATACATTATAGATGTCAGATGATATACCTTTTCGTTGTATAAGTTCATTGTTTATAATTAGTCATTATATTTTGTTTATCTATATTTCATAAAAGACATCGAAGCTCGTGTGAGATAATTATTGCTCTTTGGATAATATACGTATTATAATATCATCTTTGATAAAATATAAAATATATACGGATCGTACTCTGAGATCGGAATTCAATGTTCTACAAAGCTTGTGTGTCGTCCATTTTGGAGACAGTAGTCACCATTGATAATGAAAATCTATTGTCTGCGATAGTCACGTACTCAAGTCATACATTTTTTAATACAACGTTTAAGTGTTGCATACCAAATAAAGTGACCATTCACTTAGATTTATCAAATTATGTGACATGAGCGTTTATTATTCAAATATAATTTTGTACCTAAAGCATTTAATTGTTGGTACTTAAACGTATATACGTAAATATTTTGATAAAACGTTTCTAAATATAACTCAAAGAAGATGGATACGTATGTACCTATCTGCTATAAACTGTAATGTATGTGTTACATTTGAATTCAATGATAAATTATTGGTTACGAAAAATAATTCTGAGCGAAGACAGCCTGTCAGCCTTGTACTACGACACTAAGTACATTTTATGATATTAATGATATTATTACTATCAATGTGGTTTAATTTACCATTGGTAATATAATAGGTTGAAATAATTGTTGACGAAAGCATTACATTTGAACATGTTATTGTGTATTTGTGTGTATGAAATTTAATTATATAGATATTTTAAAAGTTTCAAGTAGGTACTCATGAATAATATTATTATTCAACAAAATAAATAAAATGGTTATTCTTCGTTTAAATATATAATTTCGTCAAAATATGAACTAAAAATATCTATAAAAAAATTATAATTATATATTTTTTAAATTTTTTGGTTCCAATACGAATTACTTAAAAGTAAGTAACCTTATATTCTATTTTCGAGCCATAGCTGTAAAAATTGAACATTTTTAACTAAGAAATTATTTTGAAATATTGTTAGTAACATTAGTCTTCAAATTCTTATAAAAAAATCGTGCCCTTTAAAATTTCTATAATAACCACTTATGACGAACTTAGTATTCAATTTTAAAGCATTTTTACTCGACAAAAAATTATTTATTGACGATTTTACTCGTAAATAAAAAAAAATCTTTAAATCTTTAATCTAAATAGCTCAAAAAAATCAAATATTTTGAAAATGATGTTGAGTATAAAAAATAATACGATAAATATTTGGTAAAAACATTGAAGGAACTACGATTTTTTGTTTTTGAATCACAATTAAGTACCTATCAAATATTGTTTGAAGAGAAATAGTTAATTTACGAGTACAGAAGAAGATTCAATGTGTAAAAAATACAAATGCTCATAAAATATTAACGTCTCCAGAATTTTTTTTATTTAATTAGAGATCTGCTGTTACATTTTGAAATCCTACATAAAAAATGATAATGTTTTTTATTTCTAACTACATAATATATTCAAATGTTCACAATTTTGATGAATATCGTCAAATTTCTAACGCTTATAAAAATTATTTTGATTATGTAATTTAGATATTTATTTCATTGTATCTTAATGACTTATGAGGGACCTTGTTGACCGAGCAAAAATGTTGCTATCGACATTTAAACTAAAAAATTAAACAATCATCAATTATCTATAAACGATATATTTTTATTGATCAAAAAAATGATGTCAGGTAAAAAATAAATTTAAAAAAAACACATAATTGAAAAACGAATGCGTTCATTGCACTTCTCAGAATCTAACAATATGTTTATTGATAACTTATCAATGATAAGTTTCATTTGTAACTTATTGTACATTTGTGCATAGTATGTATTTTCTAGATCAGGAATGTTTCTAATAACACATTGCTCTAAAAATAAATAGGTATATAAAATCATGTTGTATAAATAAATATATTTCGGTTAAAAACATAATATCCGATCTAACATAAGGGTTAGTTAATAAAAGTATGTTCCGAGGCTCCATTTTAATGTATGACTGCATGAGCTTACAGACTTCTTAGTTTTATGTAAATTTAAAAGGGGTTAAGTATAGGCAATATGTTATACTTAGGACAAATTAAATTCACAAAAAATGTCATGATGTTCCAATAAATAATTTTGAAGTACTTATAAGAATTAGATACCCAAGTAAATAAATTTCATAAATCATAATCATGGTTTTGAGGTAGAATTTCCATTATAGTATTATTTTATTATGCTGTTGAAACAAATTTAATTCAGTATTACGAAATATGAATAGTATTATTTGGTGAAATAAATAGCTTAAAATTAATATGAATATTTTGAAAATATTAATGTACATAGTAAATGCATAATGTATTCATGTCTGGGAATTCCTAATACAAATATTTAGTGAAACTTCTATATTCGAGTCTTTAGTTACCTATTTTTGAATTTGAACAAAAAAAAAACAAAATCGATTTTGACATAACCCATAGTTTTGTGTATAAATTCATGTTTTAACCTATTTTTCATTTTTTTTGAAAATTACTGGGAATTTTTTATTTCTTACCCACCAACAAGATATAATTTTCTACCAGGACCTAAGTTCTCTAAGCTAAAGATTGAAAGCATTATTATTTATTAATGTTCCCATAGATAATAACGGACAGAATAAAATAAAAATAAACATATAGGTACATGTCATCGTAAAATCTATAAGTATAAAAATTAAGGTGTTCGACAAAAACTGATTAAATAGTCAAAACGTTGGAGTTGAAAAATTAATTTATTAGGTATATAAATGCAAAATTCATTCCCATAATATAATATCATGTAAAAACGTATAAGTATATATAAAATAAAAATGATATAAAATTAAATATAATATAGATATTATATGTAGATTAATACAAATTATACATATTGGTTCAGACGTCTTTTAGGGGTTCAGGCAGCGTGTCTTCACAGTTAAACATGTCGTAATCCTTCAAACCTACCATCTCTATACTTTTTTCCCAAAGTTTTTTGGCCAATTCGGGGTCTTTGGCTAACGTTGACGGTTCTTTTACCTTACAATCGCTAAAAAAAAACAGCATATATTATATATTTTTAAAATGTATTGAGAATAGTATAAAAATCTGAATATCACACAAATATCGAACCTGTAATAGAGCCCGTTTTCTTCTCCAGCTTTTTCGTCTATCGAACAATGTATCGTAGTCTGAGCTCCTTGTTCCGGAGTCTTCATCCACGGATAGAGAAAGAAACGAGCCAGGAATCGCATTCCTGGAAAGTACACTTGGTCGATCGTTCTGCCTAATTCAGTAAGTACAAGGCCAGGATGTAGACTGTACACGTGTACTCCAGTACCTATGTGTATCCGTATTATTATTATTTTTATCAATTATTATGATTCTATTGTTTGGATGAATCTAATAATTGTATGCATTTTACCTTCAAGCCTTTGTGACAGTTCCTTAGAAAACAGTACATTGGCTAGTTTACTTTGACTGTAAGCTACCATGGCCGAGTAATTTGTATCGGAGTTTATGTCATCGAAATTGATCACACCTCCTACATAAAGAAGAAAATAATAATAATTTAGATAATGTATGTACGGAATTACTTATCTATTGTTATACGCTATATTATTATGTATATTATATATTATATACAGAGTAATTAATTTAACACCGAATACCTACTCATCATCTCAAAAAGTATTAATATTTTCAAAAATGTTGTTTTATAATGACTTTAAATTACCTATGTGAAATTTTTTTTCAAAATCATTAATACTTTTTGACATAATGTACGTTTAATACTAAAAGAATCATCCAGTATCTATGTCAATATTTTTATTATTCGTAGAAACTAACTTGTATGAGCCATCGATGAAACGTTAACGATGCGAGCCGGAGTTGAATTTCGGATTCTTGGCAATAGTAGCGATGTGAATAGAAAATGTCCCAAGTGATTCACGCCAAATTGGGTTTCAAAACCATCTTGGGTTTTCCCCTTAGGGCACGCCATTACCCCTACAATATCGTACGTTACAATGGGCCCTTATAAAGCTTTTCTCACACACACACTGACCGGCATTGTTTACTAAGAGGTGAATATGTTTTTCTTTTTGCAAAATGCTTTTTGCACAGCGTTTGATCGAAGCGAAAGATGCCAAATCCAATTCCTCTACGACTAGTTGTCCTAGATTATCGCCTTTTACGTCCGCCACTATTTCTGTCACAGCTTGTTCCGCTTTTTTAACATCCCTGCACGCCACGATAACTTTAGCACCTGCAATTTTGGTTTAAATTAATCAATTTGATAATTTATACAAAAAAGGTTTTATTGAAGTGTAGTAAATTTTTGTTTTGATAAACTTCAATTCGTTGATGTATATTTGTATTGTAATATATATTGTAATGTTTGTTTATTTGTATAGCTGAATATGTTTAATATTATTAATTATTTATAATTATTTATTTATTTAAACTTGAAATAACATGTAATATGTTGACACATTTAAAAAATATAATAAATGAAAAAAATAAAATAGAATAAAATAATTTTACTATTAAGTATAAAATATGTTATAATTTATAAATCATAAACTCTACCGAAATAAATAATTTTATTAATTTTGATTGGGCAAAACTCCCATACGAAATTTTGCAAGAATACAGGTATATATTTAATGTATCAAGTAAAATCTATAGTTTATTTATGAATATTAAAAATAAACGATTATTACTTATTACTTACATACAGTTGAATGCAAGTAAAATAGCATTTTGATTCGTAGTGAATTATAATTTATATTACAATAGTACATTTTAATCAACGAGTCGTTATCAAATAATTATTTAATATTATTATATAAATTATGAACATACATAATATATGAGTATTTATATATTTAACAGATAAATGTATTTAAATAATTGTAAATAATATACGACTGGTCTTTGCCAGATGCAACTTCTCTTGTCGCTTATTTTAATGCGATGAACTATTGAGTCTGAACTGCACACTACGTAGTACGTACACAGCGACAGCACACAGAACTGTTCTCGCAGGTCCAGGACATCCGTTGTAATGTAATTAATATATATATTATACAAATGCAGTATAAAATATATTGTGTTCAACAGAGCATTGATGAGGGGTTGGGGTCTAGGTAAAAAAATATGCTCGAATTTCTAATTAATTATTTATTTAATTGTAAACCTGTTATAAGCCAATAATCATTGTTCTTGTTGTTTTAATGAAAAAACAAAAAATATGTTTAAAATTATTGCATTGATTATTACATTGTCATATCATTTTTTTGCTGCAAATTGCCAAGTGACGAAAATTGAAGAAGTAATACACACATTTGACAACCCCTAATGAATTCTACTAATTTTAATGTTAACTTATATAATAACATATAACAATATATATATTATATTGTATATCTGTTTAAACGAATTGTATGTTTAATATTTATTTGAGAAACTAAACGTTTAATTCATAAAATCATAAAAATGAATACTTCCTAAATAGTTAAAAAGTTACACTTGTTCTATATATGCTGTATCTATTTTTATATTTTCTGTAGAATAGCAGAAGTAAAGAGGACTTTTAAATTAGTTTTAATAATACAAAATCACCTGTTGACCACCATTAGTGTGACTTTACAGGCAAGAAAAAAAGCATTTAAAAATATATGTAATGCTTGGTGATGATTGTAAAAGTTATAAGTAATCGTATGTTTTAGTAGTAACTTGTAAATAAAATAATTGTATATTACATAGACATTCCGATTAAATATTTTATGCGGACTTTCTACCCCGATGTAAAATATATTTTGTATTTATTTTAAATGTTTCTCATTGTTGTAGGCTCATGTAAACAACAATGTAATTTGTAGTTTTATTTGTTTTCAACACGAAGTAACTTATAGATGTGTATAATGTAAGGGTATTTTATTATTTTTTTTATGGTCTTCATTGGATTTGAACCTGATGGCAATACACCTATTATTTTGTCCTTCTGGGGTTGATGGCGTGACCGTTATAACTATAGGCAGGAAAATCGATATTGTATGCTATAAATATTTAAAATCGCTTACGTCTTATGCGACGTCTAAATAGGTAAGATATAATACCGTTTTGACGATAACGGCAGTGGGGGATATATACTACCTATACGAATACGACGATGAGCTAGAAAAGTCTTTATTATATTTTGTACGAGTTGAATTGTTAGAGTTTTGAACGTGCAACTATGTCAAGCGTAGATCCAGAGTATTTATGAGGGGGACATTTTTAATAAATTATGAACATGTTTTGTCAAATACTCAAATATAGGATTAGTGCCATATTTCCATACCTGCCATACGTATTTTTTTATAGTGAAAAAATAAAGTTTTAACCATGCAACAGTTTAAAAGTCGGTAGGTAAACTGAAAGGAACACTTTTCATTGAAGTGACTATAATAAATTATATAAGTAAATGAATAATTATACTAATACAAGCTTTACCAATACCTATCAATCAAAAATTAAATTGAAAACTTTAAAAGGCATACAATTTTATATTTCCGATACTAATAGTAAAAAAATAAAAATAAAAAATAAAAATCGAATTGTTATGTTTATAATCATAATTATTCTTATTCCAGTTAACTTGATAAGAAAGTTACTAAATTCCAAATGAAAAGATCCTAAAAACAATATCGTTTTTATTGTGGTTTGACATAAATAGATAAAATATGTAATAATTATCACATAGGTAATAATAAAGTATTGTAATTTGTAGGAACTGATGTGACTGTAATTGAATCAAATTAAGGCTAAAAAAAATTTATAAAAATTTACATTTAATAGTTGGTACATTATCCTTTGTTCGGGGGAATGAGTAGGAAGTAGGAACCACTCCCACTGCGACTTGTATTCACGATTAAATTTTGTTTACTATTGTTTGCGTGCATTCAGGGCCGGCGCAAGAAGTAGTGGAGCCCTGGGCGAAACCATGTTTTGGCGCCCTTAACAATCCCCTCCCCCCGCCTAGTTTGAGTAGTAGTAAAATTAAGTTTTTTAATAATAAGTTAAATAAAATTAGTATGTATCATAACTTTAAAAACAATAAATTCGAAAAGTTTTTTCTGACAAATCTAGATGTAATCGTCTAGTTTTATGAATTTATTTATAAATCGCTGAATATAATATGAAAATAATTATTACGACCATCTATATATTTTATTGACCCACACAAATGCGGTGGTATGCTTCCGTGATCCATAGTTCCACGCATAATTTTTACATAAAAACCAGAGGTATCGAATATCGATGTACACTGTTTTATTCTTACATTATACAAATATGAAACAATTGCAAATGCATCTTCAATTTAAACGACATTAGATAATTAATATTTTAAATTGTACAGATTATCAATACTCAATGCCTATTTAAAGATAATTTAAATAAAAATAATTTTCAGTTTGGCGCCCCTTAAGTGCTGGCGCCCTGGGCAGTCACCCAGGTCGCCCATAGCTTTCGCCGGCCCTGCGTGCTTTATTATTTATTATATTTATTTACAGGTGGAAAGTCCTGATAGCATCCATATACTATTATATATATTCAAATTAATTGTAAACGAATTAGGTATTATGTTTCGACGGTGTGATTTAAACGATGAGCAGTAAATCGTCTGAAGACTAATATATTGTTTATTCGTTTCGTTATAAATTATAATATTATTAAATTTGAAATTAAACACGCAAAAACGCATATGAATTCGCAGAATAGAATATTAGTTTGTATAATAATATTATAATGTTATCTCGTCCGAGACTCGTGCGCGGTGGCGACGTCATGCGCGCGTGTTTAGGGGAGAATATTGCAAGATACAAACGTCCGGTGGTCCCTAAGGGCTTGTACGATATTTTATTTCGGTAGCGAATGTTTTTTTTTTTGTGATGTTAGTGTTATGTCTGTATTATACACGTATATTATATATTCCCCGGAAATCGCCCCCGAAAAATCAATATCGTAATATCTTATAAATCTCGAGCACACCACACGGAATTCCCGCGTGCGGTCGATTCATTAGACCCAACGGGCCGCAAAACCAGCGATGGATACAAAAAATTGCATAACGAATTTACAGAAATTACCAGTAATCGAGTGGGGTGTGTCAATATATAATAAAAATGTAAAATAACACATCGGACTAGCGCACGCGCGAGTAATTCGATCGACAGTCAATATCGTCACCGGGTGTGAACGATCGGTAGGGGTGAAGGTGCATGGGTGGCCCGCACCGCGTGCAGTAGGGTATCACGATTTACTAAAAATAATAATGGTAGTAATATGAAGATTGACGACCATAATATTATAGTATAGTTATTATCAGCTCGACATAATATTATTATTATTCATACCGATTCTGTAGAATTCTTTGGCCGTGACTTTGCCGATGCCCGTGTTCGAACCGGTGACGATGGCGGTCTTGCCGTCCAATCTGGCCGCACTCGTGCATTTGCCGCTGAACATTTCGACTGCGCGCAAGTCCGGTGATAATAATAATCAAACGTACAATGTTAATATTATTATACTTTGACTATAATATACTACAGTGTTTTCGCTGCGTACAACGCGGTTTATTGCTGCGCAGCCGAGAACGACGACAACAACAATGATGATATGATGGACACCGGAGGAGGTTGAACCCACACGATTCGTGCCAGCAACCGCGGTCGAACTATTCCCATCGGGTACCCAACTACCAACTACCGAGTACCGACTGCTATTGCGGATAACCGTGGCGATAGTTTTAGAACGGTCTTCAGGTCGCCGGGCCCCCGTCCAGTGTTGCGTGCGTCAGTGCGGCCAGGTGCATCAAAGTGTAGAATCCACGACGCCGCCGCCGAAGCCTTCAAGGCTATCCAGTGCCCCCTCAGCAGACCGGCATAGGTTCGTCTATTTATCTCGTTACTTTACACGTCGTGTTATGCCGTGTGCATCTTATGTGTACGATCGTCTTGATTTCGTTACGATTTTATGATAATTACAATAATATATATAATATGCATGCATATATATAATACAGTAATAATAAACTAATATTGTAATTACAGGTTAAACATAAAAAAGTTGTTTACGTTCAACGTAATGGGTACCCTCTATATATATACTATAGAACCGACCATTTCCTTCGGTATAGTGCTGTCGATACGCATTGCGAACACTGATCAGCTCGCTCACAAGACGGTGGTGGAATGACCGTCTACAGGTGCGGTTGAGTCCTCTACGACGTACCTATACACTATAATATTGTACTATTATTATACACGCTCGGCAGACGATTTTCCGGTGCGAATCGTACGAAGAAAGGGCACCCCACCTTTAAATTATAATAATTACATTACAAAACATTACAACTACGAGCGACGGTTGTGCCACGTCGGTTGCGTCGACGGGAGTGGAGACGACGACGCCTGTTTTGGGAACCAATTTCCTATTCTTTATTAGTCATATTATTATATTAGTCATATTATTATAGTCATTATAATAATATTATACTCGTGCATTGTATTCCGGTCATTTCATCGCGTGTCGCTTATAATATTATTTTCATTCTTGTATTATATTATGAGTATATTATGCGTGTAAGCAGACACACTATGTATGAGTACAAGTGTAAAGTGTAAAGACAGTGTACGGTGTAAGAGGATAAATAAAGAATAATCCAACACGCCACAACATTTGTCCAAATCTGAAGGTTTGGAATATATATTTAAGTACCTATATAAACTTTACCGTCAGTGCCGAATCATGATATCGATTAAAATTTTTTTTCAACGTGTACTTAATAGACATAATATTAGGAACCTGCAGGTTGGCAAGTAATTTCTGTATTGGAGTCCTAGTCACTAAAATAATAAAATAAACAAGGTCCAGAGAGCAACAATCGTACGAAGCAAGCGGCCATAGGCGGAGATCTTGCCATATATTAAGGGGGGCATAAAATATATTGAATAGCATAAGTAGCTGGAGGAGGGGGAGATTTGAGAGCATCGTTTTAAACAGTAACACAACAAATATACCTTGTAGTAAATTATTATAAACAAAATAAAACATAATATTGATCATTAATAAATAATATTAATTATTAGAATAAATGTTTTATAACAGAATACAGTTAGTATAGGTAGTTAGTATACCTATCTTAAAACGATATTTATTTTATTTTATCGGAAGACTATAGCCTCTTCGATTTGGTTCGACAGTCTGCTAGTTATTTATGCCTGATTTTATTAGTAGATAATATAGTTCTTAAATTAAAGTTGGACTTAAAATATGGTTCAATACACTGCAGTAATAAAAACTTGACTTGGTATTTTTGTTTAATTATATATTATCTTAAAATAAAAATTATTACAATTATTATTCAGAAAACTGATTTTAAAAAAACCGAAGAAATCTCTTTGGCTGCATAGTAGGTAATTTTTTTTAAGGTAATGTCGATAAAAAATTTTCTGCTCAGTCAAAAAACTTTTAAAATGTAATACACGGTTAATCGTAAGTATTGTTATTAGTAGAAAGTTGAGAGTAAATCCGCAATAATTTTTCATATGCGTTTGAATTTTAACAAAATTCGTAAAAATCTCAACAATTTGGAAACGAAATGTTCAATTTTCAATTGTTTTAGTTTATTTTTCTATAAATGTCAATACAATTTTATTTGTTGGTTCAAAAAGCTTGACAATTTAATACAAGGCTCCTGATATATTGTTAAAAAATCAGTTGAAAAATATTTAAAATACACAGGCTAGTAAAATTTACAACAACATTTAAAGTTCAAATGTTGACAACGTTTATTAAATTAAAAATGCACAAATTATTTTGTAGTTAAATAATAATAAAATGTTCAACTTTTTTAGCTATGGATCAAAAATTTAAAACAAGGTTCCATGTAAGTAGTTTATTCCGTAACCAACAAATCTAAAAAATATATAAACACAGTTTTTTGTAGTTATTTTACGTTACCATCCATTACAGTGACCCACTTGTAACCTACTGTACAGTAGAGCGACATCCATTTTTTTTCTTAAATATAGAACGGGGAACCCATATTACAATTTCTTATATTTTGGACCAGGTGGAGTTTAGACGATTGGTGACCCGGGTATGCCCTTATTACCCCCATCAAATCTAGCTCTGATTGTTTAAACTGTTTAAAGTATTAGAAAATATCCATAAATATCATGGATCTAGGACTGAATGCTTATAGTTAAATATCTATAACATATTAATATTACGATACAAATATAAAATAATTACTTATTAGTAAGTATAGCTACTTTTGTGGAAATTTTTCTATTTCCCCGATATTTTTTCCATACTTGGTAAAGATACTGAACAATATTAATATCTATATACAGCTATACGTATTTGAAAAATAATATTATTTTAACTTTTAAGGCTTTGTGTTTTAATTTCTAAATATTCTACGATTAGAACATATTTTATCTTAGTTGTATACAAGTGTCTGTAACCTTTACATAATTAAGATTGTCGGTACTAATTTTTCTATTTTGATATTAGTATTCATAATTCAAAAACTAAATAATATACTTAACTAGATTCTTATAATTTTAAACATTTCAATACTCCAGTAACCAGTTGAATAAATAAACAATTTTTTACGGTTATTTATTCAAAGTAAATTTATACAAGCCAGTATAAAAAAATTGAAAAGGTAAAAACAATAACTTAAACCTTAATGTATCATTTTAGATTTTTGTATACAACTTTAATAGCAATGTATTTTAGAATTTATAAAAAAAATGTGTTTCTTCAGAAACGCTAATAACCCTAGTAGTTGAGGCGTATTTTCAAATGAAAAAAAGGTAAGATATAAAATTGTTTTTAAATTGTATTTGGAATTATAGTATATTGATTGTTTTAAAATACACGTGTAGGTAGAAACCGTGAATTAAGCAATCTAGCGGCTAGCAGAGTGAGCTTTCTCTTACTTACTTATCATTAAAACTAACATAAAAGCAGTTACAAATAGTCGAATTCGAGGAACAATATATTATGAACAACGGACAACGATTTTTTTCGGTGCTCATTAAAATTGCCTATATTGAACCCCTTAAAATCAATTATTTTAGTTGAGAATTGATTTTTTTTGTTAGTGATGATTGAGGATAAGAATATCACTTGATATTAATTTGCAGACAAGAAAATCTCAAAACGAATGCACGAGAACTACACAATGGTGATCGAAATTTAACTATATGTGTGACGTTGCGCCTTCCATATTTCAATATGTGTACGTTACATACAGGTAATTTTGTCATACCATAAAAAACCATAGGAAATTCAACATTATTCATAAATATAGTTTTATTATAGATAAATGAATATCGAATTTGTAAATCAGTAGTTTAATTGTGATTTAAAATTTAGTTGTTTAGTTGTATTGTTTTTATTTTTATTTTTAAGCTGTTAAATGTATATAAAAGTTAGACAAATTAGAAAAACGTTTTCAAATGCAATGTTTTCGCAAAAAAATGATTCAACCTACTGTATTACAAATAGTAAAATAAATTACATAAATATAGCGATAATACCATAAAATAAACTTGCCTGTATATATAATTTTGTATTTTAATGTAACGGATTTTCGATTTGGTGACGTAGTATTAAGTGTTTTTTTTTTTTTTTTTTTTTTTATTAGCTTTTTGTAAATACAATTATAGCTCAACAATTAATACAGTATTAAGTGTTATAAACTAAAAAATCACTATTTATACTTCACTAAATTATGAAACAATAATAGCTACCTACCTATATTAACCAAAAAATTTATATTGCCATTTGGAGCTTCTGTGACTTCGATGACACCTAAAATCATTTATCAAGATAATATTTCTAATTGTACATTTAATCATTAGAACTCTTTAGTTATTGGTCGATTTTAATTATTTTTCCATACTATAGTATACTATTGTATAGTTTACAATTAAATAGCAATCTAATAAAACATTTTTTCCCAAACCTATATATTTGCGTTACCTATACGTATACTATACATTTTACTGATATTTGAGTTTAACAATTTTGAGTTTTTTTTTTTCATTGGCATTCATTGTAATTGTAATTGTTTCTTATATTGAAATGTCTAATATCAAAGCTTCTGATGTATTATCCATATTGTTCAGGCCATATTGGAACAAATAATATTTGAAAACAACTCAATCGATAAGTCAAAGGTAACACATTTACACATATACACATATAAATGTAAGTAAATAGGTAATGATTAAACTTGTAAAACGTTATAATATTATGACGAAATCAATATCGAATCTAGGTTTATTATAGTTTAATAATTAATAAATTAAACTAGTGCCTTACTAGTGTATACTATATACTAAACTAATAAACTAAAACGTCAATATAAAATTATTAACATTTAGCATATGATTTTTTATATTTTTAATTGTATTTATTATTAGAATTCAGCATTTTAGTATGACAATTTTTTTTTGTTTTCGTGTAAACATTCTATTTGTTATTATTCAGTAATAAATTAGGTATAAATAACACGGTATTGACTGTAATACAAATGACAAAATTAAGTGTCAAATTTGAATGGCCTTGTAATAATGAAATAAATAAAAAAAGATAGTTTAAGGACACATAGGGCAATAGTTGGTTTGAACGACAGTTGATACTCTGGCCTATGGATTGTGACATAATTTCGAATTTAGGGACAAGGTTTTAAGGTCATTTCAAGAAAAGAACAAAAATATAGGTAGTATATATTTTTATTTTAAAATTATAACTAATGATTACAATATAATATATTTTATATTTTAATCATTAAAATACACATTTTTAAGAGTCATATTTTTGTTTAAATTTGTTTATGCCATATGTGAAAATATAAATATGTAGATTTATTTTTTATATTCTTTATAGGTTATACATTATATTTCATACCCTCACAGTGAAACAATTGATCACTGAATGCAGATCAAACGAAAAAGAAAGAAAAAAACATACATACCAACGTGTCTATACGAGATAATCGGACCCGACTGCCAACCAGAAAGCATCACGTCATTTCTCAAGACCATACAAATAAAGAGAAAAATTTAATAATTAGATAGTTATACTTAAGTCATTATTATTGTAACCAATTGTACCAAATGTATAAAAAATAAAAAAATGTAGGTATAATATATGATGCTTCAATTTACAAAGCTAAATGAATGGCATATGCTGCCGAAGCTATAATAAACAATAAAAAAATATATATATTTCTTAGTATTGAACAGTGAATACCTTACTATATATTTATAACATTTATAGTACCTATCCTATAAACGATTAAAAATAAAAAACTAATCACATATTTATATGTGGAAGTGAATTGGGACAGGCATGGATGTGACTGTTCAACTGTTTTGTTATTTTATAACTTATAAATAGATACAATTATACTAAAATACATCATATTAAATGGTATGCTATACCAAATGGTCTGCAACATTTGTATTTTTAACACATATAGTTTTAATAGGGGCATATTAATAATTGTCAAATTAATAAATAATCTAAAATAATAATCAAATATAATAGATTTGCTAAAAAATAAAAACTGATATTCGTAATCACCTCCATTATAATACACTACCTAAAAATTTTATGAGAATATCATCTATAGATTACAAAATAATGTATTTATTTCAACACAATTATTAAAAATGTTCAAAAGCTAAAAATTTATCAATTCCCGCGCTGTGAAATAAAAAAAACATATGGTGCCATTATTTTCAAAAAAGATGCACAAAAATGTTCACCATATTAGTCATAGTTTTATACATTTATACCATATATTTTTTTTCATTAAATGCACAATAACGAACAATGCCCATGCATAGACTTTATGTTGAATTGTTGTGTTTAATTTATATTTACAATGAAAAATGATATTATAATTAATAATCACATAAGTGTCATCGGTGGGTGGCTTCTTAGCTCATAATTTCATGTTTTTTTATTGTGTCTCAGCTCATACTCTTATTGTGCCGATTGTGTACAGATTGTGTATTACTAATAAATAAAAAAAAAAAAAAAAAAAAATAATTAATAATTAGGTTAAATTGTTAAAAAAACAAAATGGAATAAAGAAAGATATTTACAAATCATTTTCATAGAGTCTTATTTAATTGTATGTATTATATACTATAGCATTATTGTGATATTATAGGCATAAGTAGGTGCCAAACTATAAAATAATAGCATTACTTTAAATATTAGCCTTGAACACCTAGTTATTGATTGTTTATTATCTCATTTAATTATAGCTATGTGAATCGTGAATGTATTTATACAAATCACAAAGGATCAATTGTATAGCTTATATGTAATTTTAATGATTATTGATTAGTGTATATTTATAATTTGTATGTTTACTGTATAGCGCTGTTAATTCTGTGTATACTTGTAATAAATGTACCGGACAACAATAACCAAGGCAGACATTTATTTGCTTTAAATACATTTTTTTTACACTTTAATTTTTTTTTGAAGGTATGTGGGGGCCGGAAGGATGATAAATAAACGGGACCTTAAAAATACTTATTATCGAAGAATGATATGTATATGCTAGGAGACTAGGAGTAAACACGTTTTAGCTAAATAAGTTTAAACAATTTTGTTTATGTGTTTAATTGTCTTTAAAATTATATGTAAATACCTATGTACGTAATACAGGTAGATTGTTTTCTTTCGATATTTTTACATATTGCTATTGAGTGATACAGGCAACTAGGTAAGCACTCACGAGTTGTGTTTGGGGGTGGGGGGGGGGTACGACTTGACACTTTCCTTACACGCAAGTAAACAATTACCAATCATTTTTAATAATCAGTTTTTTCTATGAATCTTATAATATATTTTTTAACGATATAATCGATCGGCGATTGCCACAAACCTTATCATGTATAACTATTAATCTGTATCTAACATAATAATTCTAGTATAATCTATTATACAAAATTGTTTGGGGGGCTTCATAATCCCTACCACCCCTAAAAAAAGACCCCTTGGGTGCAGTGGTGCACCATTGGAGTGATATTATAAATCAAGTAGGTGCAAATAATTGTATTACAAAATGTACCAATAATTAAGCAAAATAATTGAAAAAATTCAATATAAATTTGATCAGCTATAATCATATTGTCTTATCATTTACTATAAGATATTATGGTAAATAATTTACAAATATATATCACAAATAGCACTACAATTTCGGTTTGGTTTAATAGTTACAGTCCAAGTTTTAGTATTCTGTTTTACATAAGGGCCGCGGAATTCGAAAGCTGCACTACACAGGGTCGTGTGTTTGCCTTCTACCATCTGATCGATTTAGGGGTATTTTAGTAATTTGGTGATATTTTTGTATGTGATAAATCACCTTGGAACGCTTTGGATTTCACAAAAATAAAATATTATAGTATTGCGTCCTTAATAAGTTCTGGGAGACTCGTTATAGTTTAATGGGAGCGGCAAGACACGAGGAACACTTAAGCATTATTTGATATCACCTTCACACTAGTAATCAGCTATTTTTAAAACATAAATCATCGTGCTATAAATGTATAGATGCATATAGATATATAAATCACTTTATACTATACCTAATACTAATGTATAAGTACTATCGATATTCGATGGTGTACTTTTTACATTGGATCAGGCGTAAAACGTAGAAATATTATAATTTATTATCTTTTGATGTTTCATCCAGCCATTCACTCTTGTTATAAAAAAAACGATTGAAAAAACTATGTATGGAGGCCACATGGGTAAAGAATTTACTTGTTTGCAAAAAAAAATACGCATTGACCGTCCGTATGGAGTTCAAAATAGACATTATATTATAAAGACGTGTGCAGGTGCAACATTTGTAGGCACTATGTATACAGTATGCGTACTCGAATGTTTACATCGGCCTTAAACAATGATTATATAACGAAGAGCCGAAGACACAAAGTTTCCCATCAAACAAAACACGTGTATTATACGAAAATCCAACGAATTATTTAACCATTTTATAAAAGCATAATACGAAAACATCACACACCTGTGCAAGGTGATTATTAATGTATATACTATAGCATCTACTAAATAATTGTTTGTCAGCATTGTCGTCGCATAAGAAGTAAAAACGCGGTTTATTAGAATTACAACTTTTTGACTATACTGATGTATGTATGCATATAGCCGGTATGATTTCAATTTTATGTCAGTTGGCAGTATAAAGGTTTAAGGTTGCTACACTTAATACTATTGTAATGTACTTCAATAAAGTTGACTCTGAAATTAAGACAACGACATAGGGCCACAAATAAGCAATTTATTAAAATATTGAATATTGAAATGTATACGAGTTTAAATAAATATTAAGTTGGGAAATAGAAACACAATTTCTCAAATGTATAGAAAAACAGATGCCTACTTCAGAAAAATAGTATCGCATTAATGTGGTTTCGTAACATTTATGTGGTTTCGTAATATTTAACAAAACTGAAATAGATAATAATTGTTAAATTAAGTTGAATGTTTACGAGATAAAACATTGAAATATTTGAAGAAAAAAAACAAGATATTACATACCTACATGCAAACAAATAAAAATATTTTTTTCTTGAAACCTTTAATAAGTTCATCACAAAGTTCATTACTTCAATTTAACTTACATAAGTACCTACCTAGTTTCAGGTATTTAATAACAATTATAAAAAAAAAAAACGTTGCCTAGTTACTTAGTTCAAAAGTATCAAAGAACATTTAATTTTTCAAAAGTTAACTGAAACCGGGATGGAAAAATAATGTAGTAACTAGTAAGCTTCAAAAATATCTAGTCATCCGATGACCGATGTGGTAAGTTTTATAGTTAGAATTTTAAAATAAACATATTATGTACATAGATATGCATTGGGCACACAGCTTATCAGTCTTCTTATCAAAGAACAAAATACTTAGTACTTATAGCCAATGATAATATATTATTATATTAATATGACATTTTTTAATATTATCTGTTAGGATTTAACATTTATTTATTAGTTATTAGCCTAATGCTTTTAAATCAGAAGCCTACAGATTACAATTAAAATAAAAATAACATTGTACACAATTTTTGGCTTAAGTTTATATTCTAGAAAAATAAATAGGTATACATTGCTTTTGTGCTTTCCTTGTTAAGTGTATGCAGCAGTGAAGCTGGGTTCATAAAACATTTTCATTCTTAAGAATTTGGTAAAAATTTAAAAAAAATCCAATGGTGCATTAGCTATAATTGTATTATACCTAACGCAATTTTCAAAAAATGTGAGTACGAATATAATGGGTATTAGCGATCGAGAACATTTTTTCACTTGAACAAATAGACATTTACTGTATTTTAACTCCATGAAATATAACATAATTATCAAATAATTATTATGTATTACAGAATACAATTAAAACATATTAATATATATTATAAAAAATATTTCAAATGTTTTACCAGAAGTATCTGTATGAATATATTATTCAAAACATTATAATTTTTTACATTGAAATGTTAGAATTTTCGCAAGCTTATCTCAATTGAATGTTACACGAATTAAGGAAATCGCAGTACGAATGTTATGTTTAAAATGTTTAAATATTATTATACTTGGTTATTTATCAGTAAAAAATCTGAAAATACGGCTGCAGCACTACCTACTTCGAATCGTTTCCCATTCTTGGTTGATTTATGACCTCAGTTTTTAAATTTAAACAATAACACTGTGCCGTGATGAAACAATACAGGTGAACCATATGAAGTACACCTATATATTATAATATGTGAGTCTTCCTGCACGTTGCCAGCCGTCCTCGTTGCATTATAAGTTGTTTGTGATTTCTTCGAGAGCCGAAAGATTACTATTAGATGTAATTATTAAATAATAACAATAAACAATATTATTATTGATATTACGGTAAGATAATTTTACGTTTATCGTAAATATTTGTTACAAATAATAAAAACGTGCAAGTTCGGTAAAAAATGTTTGATAAAAAAAAAAATAAGCCGCACAGTCGAATTCACTAGTGAAGTAGACATATATTTTTGTATACACCACATGTCTACATGTATATATAATATTTATATTTATGCGGGTGTATAATATTGATGGAGGTGTGTTGTTTTGAATTGGAAAACGATGAATCATCGTGTTTGAAAAACTGTTCTAAACGGATCTGGTTGGCGTGGAGTGTAGTATTTTTTTTGGTGTATATTTAAAAATATATAAAATATCGACAAAAAAATCCAAGTAAACTTTTATTTTAAATTCTACCGGAAACTTGCAGTCACCGCTCAATTTCAAAATATTTAAAAATTGAAAAAAAGTATCTACGAATTTCAGCCCTAAAGAGCTCGCACGGACAACTAGTACATATTTAAAATATTTATACATTTTGTGCTTAAATGAGTATATTTATTGCTAAAACTATAAGTAAATCAAAATACTTTTCAATACAAGTATTTTTGACTAGTATGTGTATTATAAACGTAATTATGTACTTATAATGCACTGATGTCTATATCAACTAGATAAGGTACTCTCGACGTTGCACATAGGAAATAGTGAAGCCAGATTTCAAGCGTTTATCACAATATGTCCGCCATATTGCTGGTTGGCGAAACATTTCATTCATTGTACAAAATATATTAGAAACAACCTCGTTTTAAATGGATACATAAAGTAATAATTGTAAAATGATTTATGTGAAATATTTTAAATTTTTTTTCATGATTTAGAAATAATAAAATACAATACGATATCATTAATATTTACCATTTAAAATACCATACAATGCCAACCAGACAACCAGACTTCAACTGATAGCGGAAGTTCGCTATCTAGTACTATGTAGAAAACTGTGGCATAATGTAAAATTATTACAATATAATTATTATAATAATAGTATAACAAACTAATGAATTGATAATAATATTGATATATGCGTTATCGCAAAATTTATATTTTGTTCGAAACCGTTATCGGAATATCCGTCTTATAATAAAATAATGGTTTTTTTATGTCCGTGGGACATTGTAACGTGTATAGTGTATAAATTATATTAGTTACATAGTTATATAGTTCATTATACACAATTTCCACTTTGTTAGCCGAGTTTTTTTTTAGTCAAATTTAAATTCAATATTTTATCATACTGACATACTGTAATTATTATAACCTAGTCGAATATTGATTGTACTATAGACTGACGTCCCGAGAGATCACTACGATTGTTGACATATTACAGTAATATCATATCGGTATTATAGTCATCAGGATTTTGGTAAAATACATTTTCACAAAACACGAACATACGAATTGCTCTTGAATCAGACGTTAGGTAATGCAATTTAGCACTTAACCACGCCTTTATTTTGTAACATATTATATATGGTCATGACTCATGAATTATTGTGCCGATGCGATTTTTTATAAATTCAAATAAGCTGAATACGAACACTTAAACATTATTCGATCGTCAGTCGTATCCATTAACACATTAATACGTTATTTTATTATTGTCAACCGTACAGTGTCAAATTATATAGGATTCACATGAAATAACTCATTTTAGATGATATTTCAGTTTACATGATGATTCACCAACCATGCTCACTCTCATTTTCTCCAATAGCTCAGTATTTCTAAATCTGATTTTTGGAATTAAATATACCTATAAAGACCATGTTTTAAAATGTTTGAGATTCATTCTAATAGGTAGTTGATAAACTACTTGTTTGAATTCTGAATTAAGTACATCAATATTTTCAAAAAACTATCCACTGGCTAATTTACAGTAAACAAAGGGGGTTCTCATTCAAAAAATATAAAATGTCTGATGGAGCTCGAATACGTATAGCCTAGAGAAGTAGTAATTCTATGAAGGCCAATTTTGCAATGATCTCTGAAATTCGATTGGAAAATTTCATGATGTTCCTACTGAAACAGTTTATAATAACATTCTTTTGAAAATTTGTTAACATCGAGTCAACAGTTGATTACAATATTATTTTTATTGTCGATGATTTTCAAAAGCACATTTTCTATTTATCTATAAACGAACTGCAATACTTATTCAATACAATAAAATATATAATGTAATATTGTCACGTCGGAACACGTCATATAATAATCCAATTGAATATAAAAACAAAATCGATTAATCTGCTAAATTTTAGCAGCCAAAATATAATTTAATATCGCGTAATAAAGTTACGAATAATTACAGTAATGCTGTATAAATATATACACCGGCCGTCGAGAAGTTTTATGAAGGGTCCCCGCGGTATAAATATTATTATAGAAGACATATTATTACTATTACACACGTATATGTATACTACATACAGGAGGGTGCCGAACCCTCCCCCTACAGTACATATAATAATCTTTAACGGACATTTTCGTTTATTATTATTATTCAGCGCAATACGACCCGGCTTGCAATACAATTCAAACATCTAATTATTATTGTCGCGAAATCACTTTAATACTTTATCGTTAAATTTTTCAAAGCCGAGCAACATGTGGTCTAACGCCGGCACACACGATAATAATAACAATAATAGTTGCTTGCTTATCATACAATATATCCGAATGCCGTGCGAAACTGTCGCGGGTTTACAATTAATATAATAATTAGAGACGACAGCTAGTATATGTCTGTTTACTGTTTGGGTAATCTGTCCGACGTGTAAGTTGTTGTGCAGTGTATGTCATACAGGGCGGGACGATTATCTTCCAAAAATGAGATACCGTTTTCCGTTGCACTATTAATTTCCCTATAAGTATTTCAATCATGTAGTTATCTATTTTTTAGTTTTTCAATATTAAAATTACAGTATATATCATCTAGGATAAGGATTAAGGACCATAAAGTGACTGTTTAAAATAAGGCATGTACAGTACATACGCTCATGGTCATTTCTCATTGTAAATGAAAAGCGATAAAATGCAAAAATGTTAAAAAAGTTTAATTGCATGACATATTTTTTTAATCATACATTTGTTTAATTTCATAGGTGTTAAAATTTTGGGGGAGGCTACTGCTTCCTAACAAAACGATTAACTTAAAAAAACCCATAGGGGTCTATATTTAAAATCAATAAGGGATATTTGAGGAGGAGGCTAAGGTCACCTAACAGGTGATATCTACTGTATTTATTTTTGTATGAAATATCAATTATCAAATGACGACAAATCAATTGATTTGTATTCTTATAATGTTACGTAAATAATTATTATACAAGTATATATAACACTCCTAATATAATTACTAATACACAGGTCATTAAAAAATTAACTATTATTTTAAGTTATTTTAGTTCTATTTTATTATTAAAAAACTATATTTTATCTCAACGATATGATTTACCTATAGGTAAAAATACATAGAACAATGTTTCGGTCTGAAAATAATAGATACTTCTTCAAATGAATAACAGTACAGTGACAATTTCTTATTTTGATAATGGAGGAAAATGGTCCAGGTTTAGATAGTGAACGTTACATATTATATTTAAATTCACAATATCAATTCATATAATAAATACTTTATATATATATATAAATCCTCATAAAGACCTATTTGGGTTTAATGTATGTAAACCGTTATCCCAAATCCATACCACTCAGCCTTTACAATAATCAATCATTATCCATCTTATATACTCAGCCCTCTTAGTATATATATAATACATATATACTTGTGACGAATCATATGGATTACAAATATAAACTGTTGATCAACTAGCTAAAAAGGTCTCTACCTAATTGCATTCTAAACTTAATATCTTACTAACCCTCTTAAGTTTATCATCTATTCTCAAACAGGTACTCTCACTGAACCTACAATAATAATGCAATTAACCGTTTTTACATTGAATACATTTTAAACCGCTCCTCTCAGGATCTAAAAAACTCTTTAGTCAACTTTCAAAATGTTCAAATTCGTTTTTATGTGTTAGTATGTTACATGATTTTACATTCAATAAACAATATCGGACAGTGAACACGTATAGGTTACATATAAATATAGATATTAAATGTATATAATATATGCATAGGTCTTTAACACACTGATCATAATACACATCTGCCGCAGTGGTTGGGTTAGCCGCCAAGCATAATAGTTTATGATCGCCGGGAAAGATATTAGATAGGTACACAATACCGTATAATGTAGATAAATGTTGAACAGGTATGTGCGAGAAACATATATTATTATAATTAGGTACTAAAAGTATTCGGTCACAGAGCACACATATCAAAGCGTACTTGCCGTTGTATCGATTACAATATAATTACCTATGTAGAATATATCGTTATTGCATTGTTTACAGTGCGTAACGCTAAACTATTATTTAATATGATTTATTATTCGTATTATACAGACACGTAGTCGTCATAACCGTAAATACGAGACCTTATTTGTATGTATTCGTAAGTATAATTTCGTGCGTTTAAGGTGGTTTATCATAAATTCATAACTTTGTCGAGAGTAAATGCGATGGATGAGTAGGTAAACACTGGTCAGTGATTAGTAAGAATTGTTTTTAACTCATAGATCCGTAATTTTTCCACGCGACAGCAATTATACGCACACAATCTATGATATTATAACAACATGATAATTATACACATCGTAATATATATATATATATATATATGTATATGACGAATAATTTACAATGCGGCTAGAATAGTCAAAGTTCGATCCTGGCATAGTTATTAAGACAAAGGTTTAATGGTACGTACACAATGTATATTTGTAGCTATTATAATATTTAGCCTTACACCCTGTTCCGTTACGTTCTGTCGCAACGCGTTTATGTGGATATTAATATAATAATAATAATATAATATAATATAATATGTGATACGTATAACACGCATACGAAAAGATGACGTACCTACGTCAAATGTGTTGTATACAGAGTGATTCACCAAGCTGCACCAGGCTTCATTAACCTGGATCAACGATGCAGTTATTCGAAATATGATTTTTGGATTTTTTTATAATACATTTTAAGGCGATATTTTCAAAATCGTGATATTTTTTATACTGCTTAAGGAGTGTTATGTGGAGATTCCATTTTTCAAATAAGAACCCCCCTTTTTATAACTGTAAATTATTTCGTGGATAATTTTTCTGGGCATTTGGAAGTATCAAAATCAAAATTAAGACGAGTAGTGTTTTATAAACCTTAAAGCTTACTAACTTTAACATTTAATATTATATTATTCGAAAAGGTTATTTTTTATAATTTTATTTTTAATAAAACTAAAAAAGGCTTGAGTTAAAATAATTATCTTGATGTTATTTCAAGTCTACTAGTGATTATTGATTAGTAAATTATAGCTAATAAGACTTCAGATTTTCCTTAATATTTTAAATTCCTTATTTTGAGGAGAAAAAGTAATGTAGTAGTCATCAGTATGAACCCAAATGAAAAAGTGTTGTAATCAAAAAAAAACTTAATTTTTATTTCATGTGAAAACCTGTATTTAAGATGTTAACCAAAACCTTAGTAACTGTTGACCTGTTTTAAAAACTGACACCAAAACCGAATGTTTTTATTTTGGTCATTAAAACCAGCGAGCAAAATCGTTAATATAAAAAACCGGGTTTTAAAAACCAAAACCAAAACCACAACATTTGTTTTGGTTTCCGTCTCTGAAGCCAAGTATAATACAAGCTAGATCCAATACTACATCTTTTGTAAAACCATTATTAATGATTATTATCCTTTGTAGTTTGTACAAACATTATTATAATTTATAGCTGAAAAACTACTCGTTCGAATGTTGAATTAACTATTAAATACATAAACATTTTAAAAAACAATTTTCCACTAAATAATTTACAGTAAAAAAGAGGGTTCTCATTTAAATGATAAAAGTTTGTATTGCCATAAGATACTCTTAAGTATATTACTCTTTAAGTATGCTTAAAAAACCAAAAAATCCAAATTAAAATAAATTTGTTATGTAATAGGGTGAGCATGCTTGGAATCACTCGGTATATATTATGCGTGCAACAGTTATTTACCGATTTAACTAGTTCTCGGCAGACTATAGACTATTATAGAATATTATTTATACAATAGATAATTATCATAATCACGTATGCGTATAGTGGTTGAATGGTATTAAAAAAAAAAAAATTGTATTTACTTCAAATTGTTTTAGTTACGACGTCACGGCACAGTGTAGTCATTTCGACGAGTATAATTCGACCGAATAACGTCAAAACTCAAAATGTCAATGTGCATATTTGTAATAGGTTCAATTTGGCAATAAGTCGTACCAGAACTCGTATGTTTATAATATTTGGTAAAACTTTATAGTCTTTGGTCGTATAGTATAGCACCTACGCTGCAACATTCAAAGTTACAACTTCGCCCGTCCCAAATTATTCATACCATTTATTTTTTGTTGTGTTTTGTTTTTTATTTAAAACTGTCTGTATTCATATTTTCACAGTCTCGCTGCGCGATTGAAACAACTTTTTTACATTGTCATTCGTCGTACTCCGTAGACGTCAACTCGTGTTATGCCATATGTTTTGCTCTCCTCAAACTCCTCTGCCCTTGCTGCACCGCGTGAAAAAAGCGGACATCTAAGTTGAAAATTTCTCTCACACATAGGTGCGGACTTGAAGAAGCTTATCCCCCTCCCCCGAATATATATTGAATATATTGAATATATTGAACGATAAGTCAAGAAAAATGTTTTCTTCAATGAGGCATATAATTGGCTAAGAACGACTATGATGTAAGACTGTTTCTTTTAATTTGGAAAATGCTTACATTTAATATTCTATTTAAGAAGTATCCTGTGCAGATACAAACTTCAAAAAAATAAATTATTGGAAACAATATATTTAAAAATTCCAATAATTATAATTTGAATAAAAAATGTATTGTTAAAGAATAAAGGAACAATTAATAAATGTGTGCCTGCTTGTGGTGAATGCATAAATATTGTTGTAAATTTATATTTACAACAAGCCATTTAAAAATATAAGCAACTTAGCAGAAAGTTGTTGGGGGAATATCCACACAGATTAATAAAAAGAAAATTTAAGGGCTCCCCCTAAAAATAGTCATAATTTCGCCTAGCTCATATACATGGTGTCATAATTTGTTCCTACGATGTCTACGTATCTATATACATGTAGTTATGCCTAAATTTACGAACTAATTATCTGAACAATAACAAAGAGTGCCTTTTTGATAGGTATTTAAAATGCATACCACATGATCAACTATTTTAAACTCTTACAGTTCTGGGTTGGCCTTCAAGTTTTTTAAATGTTGTAAAATAATATTACTCTGAGTCCTTTTTTTCCTCTAGAAGTTTTAATTAGAATGGTCCACTTTGGTTTTAGGATAGTTATAGGTAGCATTTAAGCAGCCACGATATAGAGAAAACATTCTCTATAATCTTCTTAATCTTACCTATAGCTAGACAATTAAGAAAAAGACAATGGGTGGAGTTGAAACACCCCCACCACCAATACCCCTACTAGGCTACACCACTGTATACAATATACCTATATTATGCAAATTTATAGAGTGTTTTAGTGGATACACTTTTCAGAGTTGTTTCCCCCGAGTCAACAATCATTAGAGCACACAGTTTAAGGAACTTTTAGGCATTTGAATTACTTGAGTGGTAGATAATGAACCCGATTTTTTTGTATAAGTGAACCCAAGTCCGTGCTTGAAGTGTCTCAAAATTAATGGGATGTCTAAAATTCGATAAATATTAACAAATTTCTTGTTGATTACACTAGGTATGCATGGTTGTACATTGTACCTAAATACTACCTACAGACTTTTAAAAAAACGTACTCTACAATACTCTGTTCCTACTTGAATACCTCTAGAGTTATTGCATCTCAACGAGTATAATATCATAATTTATTAAGATTGATGAATTAACGATACTCACACACACGCGCTCGGTAAACGTTTCGACATTTTTATGTAAATGGTCAATCAAATAACATATTAATATTCTATTATTATCGCTTGCCATCCATCGACCTTTTATATTATTTCATATAGCGGTAGGGTAAACGATCACTAAATGCATATTAATATATTTGTCTGGTATAAATGGATATTATTTGAATTTCAATTCTTAATAGATTGTGCTGTGATGATGTACCAACTCTGTATTGTCTTATATTTATATATTGAAGAGCCAAAATCACAGCAAAATAGCATAGTATTAATAAGTATCAAGTATTTGTATTTTGTGACTCAAACTATGCAGCATTCAGCTATTTCAGCGTATTAAACGACACAACTGTGGCGCTCGACAATGTTGAAACCTAATAGAATGCTTACGAGTACAATATGAATAATGTTTACAGTTGTTGTGTACCTAGATAGTATAAAATTTCTGAAAAAAAACGATTACTAAATACCATTTAAATGAGTAAGTACATATTTATATTCCATTAAAAATAGTAGATACTTAATTGATTAAAAAAAAAATCATAAATGGTCAAATTAATTAAAACATTATTGTTTGTGTTTTTGTTTGAAACCCGTCCAATGCATAATGCACTTATACGAATAGACTTATTAAAAACTCTGCAACTACCTATTAACTAAGTAACTAAATACAACTACTTCTACCATACTACTATAAGTTAAGTCATTGCATTTTCGTGATAAGTAGACGAGAGATGATAATGGACGCTTCCCACCTCCAAGTTAAAATTTTATGTTGAACAATAATTTTAAATATTTTTACTTTAAAATATATATAAACTATAATATTGTCTTTTTTGTGTATACGCAAACGAGAAGTAACCATGCGATCTATACTATACATCTACGTCATGCCGTGAAAATGTGAACAATTCGAATTCACGACGCACTAATTGCTGATAATAATAAATTATATGTTAGATAATGACTACCCCCCCTCCCTCTCTTTGAAAAATTTAAAAATCTACTACTGAAGATTAGCATATGCGATGAGCAGCGTCTTATCTGCTGTACTGGTCACAGATTCTTTACTGCCACCCAATGCACATATTAGTATATTACAATATTTATATTATCGCATTATTATAACGACAAGCGGAAAACAATTAAAGATACTGCGGAATATTGGCGGATGTTATCGGTATTGTATGGTACACTATTATATTTCACGTACAACGGTTATTCAGTGTTAACAGATAATCTCAAAATAGCGAAAAATATAATATCCGAACAATGCAGTCTCATTTACGAGAATTACACGCTTCAAAGGTTAGGTTAAGTAGCGCATATTAAATATTTGATAAATATTAATGTTTTTTATAATATTACCCGTGCATATTATATACATCCGTTAAAATATAATGAATCAGTCCCTACTATTAAAATACAACACACAATATTGTTATAAACTGTATTATACTATTATATGCATATTATAATATACACCACCCCGCACACGCTGTGTGGATTTCATTATCAAAAATTACGTCGAGTATAATACGTGTTTTTGTATTATAATAAGTAATAACGATAAGTCGATAACCCAACCATAAGACGGCGCAAGATTAAGATGGCGTAATTATTGGCGGGTACGACATGCGATGTATATAATAGGTACTACAAAACATGAAATAAAAAAAACGTATTTAATCCTATTAAAAAAATAATTAACATGGTGCTTACATCTTAATATCATAATAGACCATAAATCACCAATTAACATTTTTTTAATGTCCACTTTAGTAGGACTTTGGGAAGTTTTTTCTTAGGGGGGGGGGAGGTTCAAATTTGAATGCATATGCGAACAAAGTGAAGGCAAAATAAAAAAATTAAAACCGCATTATATATTCGCCATAAAAAATTAAATAAAAATAAATGAATAAAATATGTTATGTCTGCGGACCAGATAGATTTCATCCACGGGCCATGTCGCCTGATATAGACCACCACTATAAGACACCTCTTTTTAATGAGTACTTATAATATAATAAACGAATACTACGAAACCGCCAACGGCCATCGCAGTAATAATAATTATATTTTTGCTATTATACGAGTATATATTATTATGACTTTCCAAGACAATCGACTTGCCGACGCCGTGGCCAAGAGGGAAGTCACATGAGCAATATTCGCACACTTCGCACTATTCGTCATGGTGAAATCGCGGAACCACTAATAAAATATCACACGGACAAAACACGTCGTCACTATAAGACATAGCAGACATATAATTATATTAAAATAGTGGCAAAATATATAAGTAAGTATATAACTCGAATTAATAAGTGTAATTAGTATTTAATTGTTAGTAAACAATAAGTAATAATTAATAGTATAATAAAAATATGCCAAACCAAAATACAGCAGCATGCCAGCATTATAAAATATATTATAATATAGCTAGTATACATACTCGAAAATATATTCACGTATATTCAAGGCCGTAACTGGAAAAAAATTTCGGGGGGGTGGGGTCTAACATTTTTTCTAGGTATAGTTTTAGTATAGTTAAACAATATTCACCGCTAAAATGTTTCTACTTTTAAAAATTTCAGAGGGGGGTCCGGACCCCTGGACCCCCCCACCAGTTACGGCCTTGCGTATAATTATTAAATTTTAATAGTGTTACATACCTACCTACATTAATTATTTTTGATATTTAATTCTAGAATTAATACTTCTACTAATTGTATAATATATATTGTATACCTACTATTAATTATTAATTGTTATACACATAATAATATGTCTTATGTTAAAACTATTAAATATCAATTATACTTGAATTCGATTTATATTATAATTACATTTTTTATACTGCAGACGACATTTCGTCCATGCATCTATATTTCACTGGCGATATTATTACTCTGCGATAAAATATTGGTTTCGCGATACCTATCTAAGTATTTAAGTGGTGATATTTTGGTGTACCCAATCGCGGTGATAAGCGTTTAACAGTAGGTCTTTGATCAATATCACCTATACAGTTTAGTTTTATAGTTTTATAAAAATTATATTAACTTTATTTATACAAATTTGGATCGGGATTGCCCGAACAGTCAGTTACAAAAAAAAAACAACAAAAAAGTTGCCTTTGTTGGACGGAGAAGCGGATGACGATGATCGAATTTTTTATGTCATAACTATAACTAGAATTTATATGTTAATATACATTTTATTTTTTACTGTGACTTCATAAATTAACTTAGGCAAGTGATACATCCGTTTAACATAATTTTCAACTAAGTGAGCTATATTTGATTTTACATAGGTATCATAGGTATTTCGTCACATATACGTGTTTTAAATATTTCACAATAATACCTTTTTTATTGCGCATTTAGACAGATTTAACAATTTAGACTGATATATTATTATATACTTGTCAACTTACTTCTAGATTGGCTAAGATATCAATAACTGTTTTATCAATGTTAAATTAATCATTAATCCATTTCAATCAAGATGACTAAATTGTCTTTAAATACGAATACATTTGAATCTACTTTTAATATATTAAATATTTTATAATCTTTCATAAGTGAGGTCATAAATGTAATAAATTAATCATATACTTAGTACTTATATTAAATATTAATACCTAGATATGTGCTATGGTGTGGCGCAGTGGCTGACCGCAACCACATGAGATTACTGAAGCTACACTGCGCATGGCGTCGCTAGCTCCCGGATGGGTGACCACCCGGATTTTAGTGACCAAACACGGCACACATATATAATACCACGTGTGATCTGTTACAACTTACAACCCTACCAACTCAAAAACCCATTAAAAAGATACAAAAATAACCCCCTACCGTACCACCCTACACATAATGGCCTATGTTGAAGCGGGTTCTTCTGATTAAAAAAACAATACCTAGATATATTAGGTAGGTACATATTATTCCGAGTTTACTAGTTCAATTTATTTTGGTTGTATAAATCCATATTTTGGTGTTATAAGTGAATATTTCGGTACTAATTAGTAGTGAAAAATAAAAATTCATTGACATTTTAGCCTCATGGTTATAAGTTATAACTCATAGCGTTGATTATATAGATGTTTACTTGTTTTTTGATCTCTGGTTTCTTGGTTAGATTAAGTGCTGCATAATAATTTATATTAATATAAGACTCCAGAGTCTGAGCGTTGGAACCATAGACCTTATACTAAGAATAGTGATGAAGCTGTGTTGACGACTAAATACAATAATTTTAATATATTATTCTACTACCCCTAACAACCACGCGTACGAGTAATCGAGTAATCAAAAAGCACTCTCTGTGTTGTTAGACACGTGTAGTTAACGCTTTCCATACACTCATTGCTTGTCTTGTAGCAAAAGGTTTATGGTTGGAAACTTGAAACCCAAGATTTGAGCCCTATATGCAGTTTGATGCAGGATGATAACCATTATTGAACCACCGGTCGCGATGGCTGATGAATAATGATATTTATAAAATATAAGCTACAGTAGTGCGATATAGGTATTATTCAAATGGGTATTGTATAATACATAGGTATACCAGGGTTATTAATTGGAAGCACAAAAAATTAAAAAACTATGCGAAATTATGCAACACAGATTGATATTAAAATTAATGAACAACCATGTTTATGTATAGATAAATGAAAAGTTAAAAATAAATAATATGAAAAAAATATTAAAATAAAAAAATGAAATGAAATATGCATCTAACCAAACTACAAAAGGTATACCGTATATATTATGAAAACAATTTATAAAAAAAAATTTTTGTGAAAGAAATTATGTAGTGTATATATACTTTCTATATTAAAATATTATAGGATAACATATTGGTAAAATATGTCAAATCCATGTTTTTTCCCCACAAATATTCGTTAAAAACGTACACAGCATTTATACGCATACAACTATAACGCTCCATGTACCTGTGTAAAAATAAATGTCGTGTTTAGATTGATTAACGGTAATGACTTGAATTAGATTTGTGTATATAGAACTATCATTTTTAACACAGAATGATATCGATCTATACAAAATCGTTAAACTCACATCAGTGAATCGTCATCGAGAGTCGTAAATTCCTCAGATCGTATATGATAATATTTATAAATAAAAATTCACCGTGTGAATCACATCATCTGACCCATCGAGTCATATATATTATATACGCGAGCGTAATATAATATTATATTATAAGTACAATCTATACAATATATGAGCGTGTGCACAAGTATAATTACGTCACTTTCGATTCGTAAAAAATGGTGTAGGTATATACATCACGATATAAGTAATTTAATGACCACATCAACGGCTGACAGCGAATGTCATATTATAGTAATGAGAAATTTTTAACACGTAAAATAACAAATACTATGTACGCCGTCGGTGTATGTTATGATATTATGCCGTGTGCAGTGTCACTTACAAATAGAGTCATATAGATGATATTTGTAATACGACACGTGTCTCGTTGGTTTTCAAAACGTTTGCACGCCGGACGGCTTATAATATATACCGGGTGATCCATTTAACTAGAGACCCTCATTATTTAACGGTTTTCAACATTTTTTTTTTATTACGTAATTTTAAATCCTACATAAACAGCATTTTTCGAAGTAAAAATATATTTTTTACTATTTTTGTCGTCATCGTTTTTTTAATGACATCGTGCGTCTTTAATTCCTTATTCCTAAGCGAAATATTTTTTTTGGAGTGGGTACTTTGATATATTATATAAAAAAAAATAATTCTGGACGATTATTATGAGTTATAAGTATTTATGTTTTAGACGAGCCATGAGCGGAGTGGAGTGATATAGCCCACACCACTCCATATACCGTATAATAATGTATAGACGCCTATAGCCCCGAAAAATTGTTGGTCCACTATTCAGCTCATCTTAACTTTAAATACGTGTGACAAATACACCACTTGACATTCATTTGATATTTTCACGTATTAATTCTCCTAGTCATAAAAAATATAAAGCAAAATAAATATTGCTTCGGATTAAAAAAATTAAATACCTTTATATTTTATCGTTAAAAAATAATAGTAACTTGAAATTATGTTGTTTTGTAACGACATACAATTGCGTGGTACAAATATTTTCATAAACGTTACCTATAGTGTTTTCTGAAATAATGAATGTCTTAGGCATATACGTATATTATATGTCCATGGTCTTAGGTGTATTAAAAGTTAAATGGATTACCGCCGATCACGTACCAAACCCGTATATGTTATATCGTAGTAATAATCCGGTTGTGTTATACGACGTATAAATAGTTAGTCTCAAATTTCTAAGATGTTATAATGTGACCTACACAGACACACAGTACACGACGTATCTATGGCGGACGTCGTGAAAAATAGGTGGAAAATTGTTCATTGCGTCAATACTATTATTATATTATTAACGATTGAACATGATGAATAAATGATAATTTTCTTGTTGCGCTCAGTACTTAAGTATTGGGAATTTTTTCTTTATTCGACACATTCCTAGCATATGAATAATTTATGCCCGCAGTGCATTTATAGAGGACAAGAGGGGTGTTTAGTATGTATACACAATGTATCTATATAAATATTAAAAATATATTATAGGTAATATGGAGAGCATATTACCTATAACATTTGTTTTTGTTAACGTGTGGTCAAGTTAATTTGAGAATATTTTGTTGATTATCATCCATGAGATTTCCTGTGGTAGTTATTAGTAAACGTTCTAGGAATAATTATCAGTAAGTTTAAAATATATCAAATATAATATATCTATTTGTTTAAAGACTAAAATATTGATATTACGTATACTTAAAAAAAAATAAAGTCGTAAAAAAATGGACGACAAAAAGATTTGGGTATAGGGGTAGCAAAAAAAAAACCGTTTTCTGGGGGCGGAAATCATATCATAAATCAGTCTATATGTACGTTGCGCATAATATATCAATATATGTATCTTCTATTGCGTCCTGTTGTACGCGTAAGTGTGTAATATAATATGCACATTACGTGTACTAGACATAAAGATACTGTGCGAATACGATACGTAATACAATACAGCTGAGCCAAAGCTACTGTGTTTTTGCGATTTTTAAACGATCACGCGATTGTCGTAAATGTCGCCGCAGCCGCCGTCGGGTCGGGTTCGAAAAATCCAAAAACAGTTTTGAAAAAACACTAATAATATATCCGTTATCTGCAGAATAGACACGTAGACGTGTCAGAAAATATAGTCTCGACTTGAAATACAAACCACCAATCAAAAACCGATTAATTGTCGAAATATTAATATATTAACACCGTTGGTCAAGGCCGTGGGTACGTTTATTCATGTGAGGAGACGAACTCTGAACAGAGCGGGGGGCGTACGGTAATTGACGGAACGACGTCCAAAACAATTAAGTCCGTACCTTTGTCATGCATTTTTTTTATTTACTAATCACGTGTTATTTCAATTCGTATTTGTATGCCGACTAAAAAACGAAAACATTATACAGTCATTTTTTTGTTCAAACACGTGACGTGACATATTATTATTAACATTATTAGACCTCTACATGGACTAGCATTTTCATGTTTTTTGGGGTAGGTGATTAAAAAAAAATATCTAGGTCAAATGATACCCTTCTATATATCCTAGTAAGGAATTTTTTTAAGTAGTATAGTTTGATTATTAGAGTATATTATTTACGAATTGTGTTATCTTGCTTAGTTGCTTATCTAGCGTCTTTTCTCTGACTACACTTGATTATTCCGCAGGAAAAAATTTAAACATAGTAATTTAATTTAAAAATGTTAGTGTAGCTACTGCCCGCTACGTATAAAAATTTCGTAAATACTGTATGTGCTCCTCACTGCCGATTGATTTGAAATAGTGATATAGTTATACAAAAACAGAAAAATTAATAATTCAAATAAGTATGAAATACAAATTTCAATAATATTCAGTCAACCTGTTTTTGATCATTTTTTTGCTAAATATATCTGCTTGCACCTTTTTTATTTGTATTTTTTTAAAAATTGTTTGTAAGTAATACGCCAGTTTATTACAGTAAATTATGCTCATATTATTAATGGTAGCCTTATATACTCGAAGCAATCGCGTATAAAACTATACCTACAACCTATATACTGACTAGACACTGTCGACCGATATAATATCGAATTGAAACGTACACTAAACATAGGAGTTTTGTTTTTTAAATCGATTGAATGTGAAAATAGACACGTAATATATAAACTAGGCCTCTTCCCTTGCAAGTATAATTTAATTGAAACCAATTAAGTTGTGTGTACTTAATAATAATTCGGTGTACGCACAACCCACATTAAAAATTAGTCACGTTATTAAATAAAATCACGTTCCTATCTATTGGCGGAAGGGGGAGAAGGGTTTAGAATGTTTAGATCCTATAGGTTTTATTGAAGCGCGCGATCGCAAGGGGAAAACCGAAGAAGTAGCCCTGCTGTCAAGTGAATAGCTCGTTATTGAGTAGGCTATACTGTAATGTATGTGTCTGGTGTCAAATATAAATTCAATGATGGTGAATCATTACATACGAAAAACGATTGGAAGCGGATACGGTATGTCAGCCGTTTTCTTAATTTTTATTTTCTTTTAGCAACTAGTGTAATGTGTGTGTTTTCGTCATAAATCGGAGATGAAATCGTTTATATGAACGTTTTAGTTTAAATACCTATAACTATAAAACATTTCTTAACAATAGTTCCACTGATGACCTTCATTTAATGTCTATAATGATTATAGATACAGGTGACTACACTTAAAGACTATATAATAGTGTAGGTACTCGTAGTATCTATATTTTTCCCATAGTATTATTATCGTGCTTTAATTTTAAAAAAATGTACAATAACTTTCAATGATCTAATTATACAGAATATAATAGGTTTATACGCGAGTTTTCTCAGTGAGTCCCATACCTCAGTATTCATATATGTATATGAAATAAAATAAAAATACACATATACGACATAACTACATGTATACGTACATAATATTATAAATATGTACACAAATCGAATACGTGTTGATTACGTAAAGGTAAATTAGACGTAATATTTAATCTATTACTCAAATAATAGGAGAGTTTGGCCAATACGACAATATTTGACGACCAGCAGGACGCGATTTCAGAGAAAAATACTGGTTTTATAACGCCAAAGCTGTGTCTTACGAAATCTGCGTTTTAACGAAGGGCAAGGCTCAGTTATATCACCTCTTAATTTGTAATCATTGGACATTGTGTAAAATATTTAGTGGATCATTTTTCTGAAAATATTGTCATATCAAAATTACAATTTGAAGAAGTAGTATTTGGAGCATTAACCTTTGTGTACTAAGAATAATAAGTCCCAAATAATGGGCTTTGAAGATATCTGTGCTATGACGTTTTGAAAAATTAGTACATAAAAATACTAGATACAATATTACATATTTATTTTTATTTTTGTAAAACCATTTTTAAGGACTATTATTCTCAGTATAAACATTTTAATAACGGAAAAACTACTTGTTCAAATTTCAAATTAAGTAGTACAAATTGTCAAAAAAATAATCTCTTAAACTCAGTAAAAAAGGGGTATTTTTAAGACAGAAGTTTGTACCGCCACAGGAGTACAGGACATTCCGTATGTAGTAGATAGATAACATCTCAATAATTTGAAAATCTGGTTTTTAAATTAATTTAAAAATCAAAAAATCGGATTTCGAACAACCGCGTTATTGATTAAAAAGGGGAGAGCACGCTTGGTGAATCACTCTAACACAATTGACATCCGACATACGTCAACTTCTAGTATGTGTAATGCGTATCACACAATGCCTTTATCACCAACTTGATTTTTTCAAATGAGAACCATTATTTTTTTACCGTAAATTATTAAGCTGATCTTGTACTTGAAAATCTAAATAATTGGAACTGTAGTCCTTACGTAGGCGTGAGTATATGCTTGGTGAATCACCCTATATAATTTGAACTCCACGATATGTCGTATTACATTATGTAGCCGAAGACAAGTCTTTCGACGCACATACATACGTCACGTATTATTTCCCTCCGATAATAAACCTGATGCAGCCTCACGCATAGCGCCTAACATTATGTTTGTATACATTATAAAATATATGAACGGGGTGAAGCTCGAATGGACGAAAATGACGCAAGAAACAATTTCGTCTCAAAAAATTTAAAAGACCCCGCAATAATAGTAAATTATTGAAGATATATATACATCTGTCGACTGCATAAGTCGCAATCAAACATGTACGCAGGCTCGTTTATCGACATAACTGGCGTAACTGCACGTGCGGCGTGGAGCTGAAATTACTATTACGCGTATATTTCAGCGTGGTATGATGCAATAATACCAACGCGGATGGTGGCGCTTAAGAGTAAAATGATTATTATTTGTATTTTCGAAAAATACTTTAATACTAAACGCTATACGCGCAGTGACACGTTTCTTGCTGTGACGTGTTGACAACGATTTTTTGATATCGCTCATCACGCACCGAGTGTCTGCGTACACAGTAAACCTATACTTATATATGTGTGCAATATTGTCAGGTATGCGTGTGCTCGGTAGTGCACACTTAGTCTTTTTGAACGTTGTCAACAAGAACGTTTTCCAAAGACATACAACCACACCGCCCCATGCTCATAGAGATTAAAAAGAAGCCAATAATATAAGCGTAGTTTTCACTTTGGTTACTTCGCTATAGGTAATTCCTAGTTAGGTACTATATAGTCTATAATAAGCATTCCGGTCTAGATTATCTCACGATTTCAATAATTTTTACGTGTGACACACCGAAATAGGCAACGCCGTACATGTTCACATGTTGAACGCCTAATTTTTGCCGACATTATTCGTCAAGAATAAATTTGAACACTGTGTTATTATTATTTGTTTTCTATTTTACACGTCATTCGAACTGCATGACGGTTTGTGGCTATATTGAGTTGGACAGCTAGAACCGAGGACAATATAATATAAATTGTAATATATAGGTATTGTATATTTAGATGGAGGTGGTAAAACAATCACACCCATAAGCGGCATTGGGAGATGGGCCTGGGGGTGAAATAAAAAATAACGGTTCAAGAATGTATTATACAATATTAGAATATTACAATCCAATTTTGTTTTTCGACGCCGGTGTTTTCGATTTGAATTCCCAGTTATAAAATATTTGATTTCTGTACGCCCCTTATATATAGTGCTATACCTATGCACGTCATGTCAAATAATATTCGTAGGATACAATCATTTTTTATTTACAAGTCTGTTTTTGTTGGATTCATATATTATCATATAAATCTCTTGATCGGACATTATTATAGGTATATGTACTTGCACCGATCATTCTAGACTCCACTCAAAGATTTGGTGGCAGATGAGGAGAATAGTGAATACTATGAAAACTTTACACCAACTGATGACCAACGATTGTGGTCGGTCATTACATCCAAATTACTTTTACAATAATGTTCATGTATCGAACGATTTTATTGGGTTAAATTCACCAGCGCAGAATGTTTATATTTTAATCGAAATCGTTATCCGAAAGAAAAGAAAATAATTCAAACCCATATATGATTTGAAATTTCTGGCATCGCCACCGACTTTTGTTTACCTGATAGCGGCACGCATCCAAATATATAGGACGGTAGATTTACATAATTATGTAATACATTGAAACTTCCCCTAACGGATGCCTTCCAACAGCGGAAGTTTCCTTGAAAACCAACTGCAGGGTACAAACTTTCTACAGGCTGAACCCTATGAAAAACGGACTCCTCCGAACAACGCACACGATTTCAGTGAGTGAGATTGCCCGGTACTTATTAGAGGTTTCACTGTTTACTAATATACTCATCAGGTTTTTCGATAACATAACGATATACATCTAAAAATATCTGCTGTACATACAGTAATGCACGTACAAATACATACGCGTCAGCGGCTTTACGCCGGCCCGTGTGTCGGTCTCATGCGATTTATCGTCATTAGTCATATTATTTTTGTATGTATATTTTCGCCCTCCCGGCTTTGTACGCTGCAGCACACACTCACACGTATATATATATATACTGCATGCTGCAGTCGACGAGCGGCGGATGATGTCATTCAATCCGCTGCCCCGTATATACGACCGACTATGTATATGTGTATAATGCGCCGTTGAAGTGTACTCATAATAATAATAATAATAATAATAATAATAATAATAAAGAGGAGAGCTGCAAGATGACTAATAGCCCGTACAAAGGGTAAAAAATATAACGCCGGCTCGCACGGTTGTTTGAAAAGGGATTTTTGGTTTGACTCATCATCTCCCCTGCAACTTTATACGATTGCCGCCGCCGCAGACCCCCTCGCGGCGGCGGCTGTGCACCGGTCTGTAAACGCGGGATTAAAACCTGTCGAAAATCAATCGCCGGGGACTTTTTGTGTATGGGTAATGTGTAAATCCGCCGTGAAAATTCGGAGGGCCAAACGCGCAAACACTGCGCACACAAATGTATTGTATATTATATACTCGACATGTGATATATATATTGTGTTTATTGCGGTGTGCGAAGTAAGTGAATCGCGACCGTGTATGCACGTGGTAATAATAATACGTTGAAAGGTTACCGTGTAATCGTGTAAATCGGTTACCTATATATGTACGATAAACCGTTGTCATGGTGTAAGATTTGAGGCTCAACCGCGGTCGTTGCATACGTGTTCTATGTGTATTACGTTGCAAAGCTCATATTCAATATATTTTCGAAGTTAAGCGGTTTCCATTCATTCTTTATCAATAGACACTATAGTTGCCGGACGGTTGTATGACATAATATAAATTTCGCCGGAAAATCGTGCGAAATATTTGTCAATATTGTCACGCTTATTTTTGAGCTAAACTAAAAGGTCCACTTAGTGTATATTATATTATTACCTATGAGATAATATTGTAGTCATAGGCGCAAATAGTGTTTGAGATCGGAATCAGAATCGCTGAAATTGTTTCATATTATATTCCACTGTGGTGTAAAATCTTAAGTTTTTTTTTTGGGGGGGGGGAGCTATACAACTGTTATGGGGCATTGGGGCATATCCCCTCCTAATATTTGCGTTACATGATACAGTCGAACCTTTACGATTATTCAAACAAACTGCGTACAATAACAAGAAGTAAAACAATAAAAATGAGCACTGTGGTGAGCACAATTGGTATACAATTAATATATAATACATTGATAATACAATTATTAATAGACAATCAAAAATTTGTTTTTTTACATAATTCTTGAAATAAGTTTCACTATAGGTACCATAAATAACATTAGGAACATACACTGCGATAAATAAGTAGTAATTTTGAAGTTTTTTTTCAATTAAAATTCTTTATCATGGTTATTAAAAGAATATTACTAAAATATTATTTTTGGAAATTATTGTATAACTCAATCATTAAGCGATTTAGCATATTACCCACAGATATTAATTTTTATGGAAATTAACAAAACAATCGATGCATAATTCAACGCCACATTTCACACACATTGTTCTTCAGAATGATTTACAACCTTTGATGTGTGCACATCTCCTTTTTTTTTTCTAGAGTGTATATTCCAAGTGATCCCAAAGGTCATATTTTACAACATCAGAACTATCTGCAGACGATCATCTCCTGCATGACGATGGTCATCTGTACTGTCTGTGCTTATCCGAGCTGTGCCGTATCGAACATAGTCGCTAATATAATTGAGCTTTTGTGTATGACGTATCACAGGACAAATAAATTAATAGATTACCTAATAACATCGTTATAAATAGCTTCAGTAAAAATGTATACATTTACGAACGCGAATATTGTTGGTGTTGCGAATAACAATATACTTTTGCAACTACTTTGCTACTCTTGTTAAATGTTTAACAATATTACAGAATATTATCGTGAGAAAAATCAAATAGGTAACACTCCATATTATAGTGTAAACAATTTGGTACACGCGGTCTGCTCGAAAATTATCGCCTAAGATATACCGTATCGAGTGGGTGCGTTTTCGGGGGGAGATGAAAAACTGGGCGGGATTAGCCCGAGTTGTGGTGCGCGCGAATTTCATCCGGAAACGCTCGGGGGCGGCGAAATATCGACTGCGACTGCCCACCACAGTGAATCGCTTATAAAGGTGCTTAAGCGCCGAACAAAATGTTTCGTCTAAGCATTCATTTAATGCGTGAGTATAATTTATGAAAAAAATATTTGTTCGAAATTCAATAATAGTACATCATAGATATTCTTAGAAAAGCATCACTCCAGACTATGAAATCAAAACTAAAGGTACCAGTTGCAATTTAATGTTTGGTCAAAAGATTCAGCGCTAAACGTTTAAAGACAACAACAAAAAATATTAGTGCACAGTAAAATGTAAGAATTGCAAGTAGATATACTCTGCGCCAGATATCTATTAAATTTCCCGAAAATTGAATTTCAAAAAAAATATGCTGATGCTTTTCGAAATAATAGGTGACGTTCACTGTAGTAGCTGATGCTATAGTGTTAAATATGTATTATGTACTATTTTTTTTCAACAAATATACATATATTGTAATACATATTGTAGTATATAATCTAAATACTAATTACTTAAGACGGAATTTTGTTAGGTATACGTTAAATGCATATTATTATTATATGGGGTTATGACCTTTATATAGAATTCATAGGCTATAGAATTTTGGATAGCTCTAGAATTCAGCGTCCGAAAAAGTGATCAGCTAAGACGGAACGTTGCTTCTGGTGGTCTGGTGCTGCGGTTTATATCTCATCGTTTTTTTACCGAGTGGGTTATGGTAGTGTGGGGCAAACAGTGCGTATTGTGACGAGAAAAACAAGTCATAACCGTTATAAACCGTTCCTCTCGCGAGTTCTATGTGCAACTGCTAAGTCTCCGTCTATTCACACTGCAGCGGAACGGTGGAGGGATGGACCCGAGTCGGAATTTTATCCATCCGGGTCACCCATGCACTTGAGTTCACGCTCACGGGATGGATCACAACAGTTTATTTTACATTATTGGCACAATCGTGCAATTTTATAATACATACACACAGTGGGTATACTTTACCAGTTATAGTAACTTAAAAATAAAAAAATACAATATCTTTAAAAATGGCCAATTTTGATGCTGACTAAAGCATTAGTACTACTACTACTACAACTATTATCACAGTCTTTACAACCGGTTGGCAACAACAATTCTATTATATAGACCAAAGGACCGCTAAAAATTAAATCCCAAATCCGCCTATGTACCTACAAGTTCAAAAATGGTATTATTATCATAGGTATTAATGTATTATATTGTATTATATCGACTTTTGTTGTTGGAATTCTAAAATCGTCTTAATATCAGTCTTTAGCAAAATTCTCAAATCGTACTGCATACAAAAACATTAAAATTACATTGTAATACATTTAAATAAATATGGTATATTGTAAACAACGACAAATGGACATCGCGAAATGTTTGACGCAACAAAACCGGATCATGATTAAAAAATGTATAATATACAAAACGAATAATGCCGGCTAACCACTATGTATTAAATACATCTATAATATATATTGTACATACAGCACGTGCCAGAAAAAACTATAAAATAACTAACGAGTCGCTCGCATATTATCAATTGAAAGAAAAGCCAAAAAAAAATAAAATAAAAATACTATGCAAACACTAGGTTTAGACAACTTAGTCAGGAAAACTTTATAATTTAATAAAAATAAAAAAGTCACTGTTGGTTAGTGATTGCTCGACTCGTTTGAACGATACTTTTTCAAAGATAAAATGTAGGTGTTGTAAATTTACTGATCAAAACGATGTTTTAAAAATATATCATAAAAAATAGGATACATTTAGGAAAAACCGGTCAAAACTGTTTTTTATAAAGCGGTAACTCGACCGTGATTTAGTTTCCCTCCCGCACACACCGTATCCATGCGTATATAGTATGTATTTAGCCCATACATCATATAATAGTATTAGCTACATGGCTGCGCATAATTGGCATTTGTATACGGTCCAATCACGACACCGTAAATATATTTAGTATTTACCCGTAAATGAACATGCACCACGATACATGATGACCATTCCTCTCCAAGCTGATTGCGATCAGTGAGGACCACACCATAGGCACAGGTTATAGAATCCCGGAGTATAATTTATTCAGTTGAGTACGGTCGGGATTTTCCTTTGGGGCCTTGGGGGGGGGGGGGGGGTGCTGATAATGTGTTTACTACAGCACAGAGTTGGTTTAACTAGGGTCTGCACCCATAAGTACAGCATTCTGACACCGAGGTTTAATTTCAGGTTTCGGTTTCTGCAACATTCATAGACCATAGAAATAATTTTTTTATTTTCTTTGGTGGTACGTCCCCAAAAGGGACCCCCTGGCTATTATAATACTATACCAGCTATATTTCCTGACTTAGCCCAGTAGAAAATCAACAATTATAAAAAAGGCATTCGGTGTCAACGCACCTCGATTTGTGGTACATTGCCCACCCCGGCTGAAGCGGGCAATCTGATTGCGGTGGATTGGATACATCGCTTGGCTTGTATTTCGGTTTGAATATAAATCATAATAACTTCATGGTCTAGTCGGTTTAGGTGTACCTACCTCCGCTTGCGTAAATAGACAATTTTAAAATACGGTACTTGTTATTGTTGTTAGAAAATAATGTATAGTAGTAGTAGCTAGTTCGTATGACATGTAATCGACAAAAACATTTTTTTTTAAATAGATTTTTCAGCGCCAACCAATCGGACGTATACCTATAAGTTATAAATGGTAATAATTTCTGAAATTTTTTAAATCGATCGAGTAGTTTTTCAGTCTTTATTCTACAATCACACACACACTCGCCTTTTATAATATAAATATTTTATAAATCGATAGACCCCCCCCCTCCAGATCCCCTGTCCTTAAAAATTGGAGTGGCAACCTTCACATCAACACAATATTATGGTGACTATGTTCTGTTATGATCTATAAGTTATAACTGAATCAAAGTATGAAGTAGGAAGTAGGTTAAGTATCCTATATGTTATTGATTTCTTAATCGATAATTATTTATTGTTATTGTAATATTGGTGCGTTCAGAGCTTATTATGTATAGCCGATTATTAAAGCAAGACAATTTATTATCGTTTTTGTTAAGTTGTTGAGTTATAATATATTTTACATAATAATATAATATGTAATAAATATGTAATATTTGTATTTTGCTTTTAATTTAAAAATATTGTAGTAATATATTCTTAATGATAGTAGTTTAATATTTTAATGTAAGACAGTAGGGCATATCGAAATTATTTTCAGTATGGGCCAATTTACCACTAATCAAGCATAGCTCTATTATAGCCATATCTAGAAATATCTCGGGAGACGAGTAGTTATAATTATTATAAAGATTAAGCAATTTTGTTTTTATAAATATTTATTATTATGTTAAAGATTATGTAAAATGCATTTTTATATATATATTTTTTATTATTGACAATTGCATCCATCATTAATGTTCTATTATGATGCATTATCATCAAAGCCAGTCCTGACAATCTAAAATGTTCCTTATTAATTCCTCAAAAACGTTTTTAATCAATCTAGTATTGAAGAATTACTGTAAGCACTAAACAGTGTAAATACAAGAACAGTGAATGGAAATCAATTTCTAAAATATATAACACACCATCGTCGGATGTAAACATAACTCAATCATTGATGGACGGCGGTTATCAGTTATCTCTTATCGGAAAGTATACAACTTAAATTCTAATTTTCATAATTCATATTATAGATTACCAGAAAACCAAAAACTTTAGGTACAGGCCACGTGGCGTGGATATAATAAAATAAAATATAATATACATGAAACAATATGCAAACAATATAGCCGCCCCATATATTCGCCATTGGTGTAATAATAATATAATGTGCAAGATTGTTCGATAGTGCTGTACCTATCATATTCGCCTTGAATGTTTGGGCTTCATGATTGTTACGCAAGTGTGAGTCCGTCATGCAAGCACGTACCTCGACTAACCACAACGCACTGCGAGACAATTATTTAAAAGATGATTTATATCAATAATTAATGAAAAAAAAAAATTAGTAAATTATTTGTATATATACCGTGTATATAAAATACATACTTACCAAGTACCTATTATAAGTTAAAAAATTTTTTAAAAAAAATCACCGTTTGAATAATACTAAAAAAAATTGTATGTTATTGGTGGTTTTTCCAATTATTTTAAGTCTTTCGTATTATTTTCATGTAAATATGAATATCCTATATAATACTTACAAGTTGGTTTATTTAAGTTATATTTTAAAAACTATATACGCCTTTAATTATTAATGTATTACTGGCTATCTGTTACACAAGTTCTGCTTAAAAGAGATAGATAATCTTAACTAAATTAGTAGGTATTTTGTATTAATGTAAATTGTTTTGATGGTTGAAAAATAATTATATATTATATAATATTATTAATTTATAATGGAAAATATAAAGAAAAATTAAGTTCGATTTAGGATCATAATATTATAATATATGTATATTGTATATACACATACAGTATATTGTATTGTTGTTTTATGTATACCAATCTAGACTTATATAACTGAAACTTTGAACACGAATTACCAACAGCCATGTCTCCTCACCATTTGGTATTTGTGTATTATGTGCTTAACTCTAAAAAACTATTGAAGTTTTTTGAAAAAAAGCTGAAGTATCTTCGGCCACTAGACTGAGCAAAATAATAAATTGTTGAACAATAAAATATTTTAAGCTTTTAAATGTCCATAGGTAGTAGATACTGTATATTATTTGCCTACTTATTAATGACAATACAATTTAAAAACTAATTATTAAAATAGATATGCGTAAAAAAAGTAAAACCAAATAATGAATAACAACAACTTGTTTACCATTTAATATTTTCAATTCTCCCCCTCCCCTTACTTCATAAAAATCTTAGCTACGCAGCTGAACATACTCGTAATATATATTATTATGAATGATATATACACACACACACACACACACACACACACACACACACACACACACACACACATATATTTTTGTATGTATTTAAATCATTACTCGTACACACTCACACACTCACAGTTTAAGGCGCTCCATTACGCACGCCCATATAAGTTATAATATTATAAATTATAATGTGATGCACACATGATTCATTGTCTACGGAGCGATTGTGTGATTCATGTGCCACACACGCGCACTAGTGTGCGTGTTGTTCGCGGTGTCGCGCCACGCGTAAAATACGCACAGGTAGGTTACTATATAGACATCAGCGCGGGCGCAGAAAAACGATTTCCTACGTAGTTCAATAATTTAACAACAATATAGTATTATTTTTTCAACGATTTCGTTTTGTATTTAGACGGTAAAATATAAAATACAAATCATCATGCTACATATTGACTCAAGTTTAAAAAATATGTGGGGGAGGGGTACATGATCATCATCAATTATATTCTATGATAATATCTACAAACACAGCCTTTAATTTTTGTTAAAAAAAAACATAATATTTACATCAATTTTTTTACATTTCATACATGATAATAATATATATATATATATATTATGTATATAATAATAATAATAATAATAATGGTGTAATTAATAAAAAAAAAAAATAGTAGTAGTCTCAGCGAGTAATAATACGTATATTATATCATATTATATCTTATGTACAAAATTTGCAAGACTAGATAATGCTCGTTTTTCTCGAATCGTGTCAAGTCTACACCAGTGTATGATGCAGCGATGTCATCACGTCGTGTCTAAAAGTTTACATATATATATATATTATATTATAGCTGCACAGAATCGCCGTATGATAATAATATTTGATGTCCCATGAATTCATACAGGCACGGTTTTTCTTTTTTTATTCTTAACATTACAAACAACAATATAATAATAATAATGATGATGATGATGCTGAGAATGAAAATAATAATAATAATAATAATAATAGGCAAATAGGTACGTTATAATATACAAATATATATATATATACTTTCACATTCTTAAACGGATACGTACGCAAGTTTATATATACATTTAGATATAGAGATATAGGTACTTATATATTATTACTATAGTTTCGTTTTAATTATTCATTTAATATATATAAATTTTTTTTACATACATTTGCGCGAGAATGGAAAAACTAATTATTAGGAACACATTAAATAGGTTGGAATATCTCGAACGCAATTGACACAAACAAATATTATACACATACGTATACGTATATAATATATATTATACATTTATACATATACCTATATTTAATATTATCTTAACATGCCCGAAGCGGGGACACGGTACCTTGTCTCTGTCCTGCGCACGCGTGCAAGCACATACATACGCGAAACCCATAAACGCCAACACGTGCGAGCGTGCGTGCGTACAGTCGTCGGGTGCCTTTTTTTATGTACTGAACCCGGGCGACAGTTCGTCTGCGGCGGATTGGGCGGCGACCCAAGACTGTCCGCAACGCGGTTGCTGCTGCTGCTGCTGTTGTTGTTGTTGTTGTTGTTGCTGTTGTTGTTGCTGTTCGTACTGCTGTAAGCTCTGCTCCAACTCCAGAAGTTGACCCATAAAATTAAGGTTCGGCGATATGATTGGCCGAGCTGCCTTGACCATCTTGTATGCGTCCACCATGGACGTCTTCCGGTGGCGCATCACATACGCGATGGCTATGGTCGGCGACCGAGATATGCCGGCCTGGCAGTGTATCAGCACGCTTCCGCCGGACGTCCGAGCGCCTTCTGTAAAAAAACAACGAAATAGTTCTCGATGAGTATGAATAATCACACAGGCACGATTCTGTAACGGTCAGTGAGGGTCATCTATAATAGGAGGGGTGGGCGAAGGGTGGAATTAAACCGAGATATTACGGTGCGTGATTTATGCTATTATATCAGTTTATTATTGATTAATCATATTTATAACGTTGACGCGTGGTCGTGCAGTATGTTTAATCCCTACAAATCAAAATTGGCAGATATCATCAATATTTTTTACACACGGCAGTAGCCATCATTTGTACACAAACTACACAAGACGTGACTCACCGCCATCGATAAATGGTGTTATGGCGTATGTTTTGAGGTTAATTTTAGCAGACAACTGAGCCAGAAATAAACAAGTCGCGAGCGGCACCCGAATTTGGCTATAAAAGTACAACCGCGGTCGGAGATCTGGTAGACGTCCAGCGCTAAATCAAATCTCGGTGTGCGTCCAAACTGACGGTTTTAATTTTGGCTCTAAACGCACTTCTAAACGAGTGATTCTATTTTAAGTTTTACGTACGTTATAACCGACGTAGCACCCACACACCCACCCTATCCATCGCACAACACTTCGAGTATGGTGTCATAATCATATGGGTCGCACAAGCGGAGATCTAATTTTGAGTTTCCACGCTCAAGTCATCGCCACCACAGGATCCCACGGTTTTATTGAAATTAATAGTCCTGCAGGACTATATAGCTACTGTTATCTAGATGTATATTATATAATAGGCCATAGGGCAACAGGAGAGCTTCCGTGACGTCATCTATTGTGACATCAACGGGTCATGCGTAGTTCTGGTACCCTCACGAATATCATATAGGGGTTGTCGCCATGTGTACGCCACGGAAAGGGGTGACAATCACGGGGCAATTACATTACGTCCGGGAACATATATGAGTCATTAGCAGTAATAGTTTTTAGCAGCAGGGGCAAGTGGTGCACCGATGACGGGTAATTGGGAATAACCTAATATATTTATAAACATACATGTATGTGATTTATACTGCGAAAGACCAAATCGAAATGAATGACGTTAATCTATTTAGTCTGGACGTTCACAAGACGAACGAAAATATTTATTTTTACGAGCGCGTGCAACTCGAACAATATCATAGTTGCAGTGGTATCGGTGTGAACAGCTCCGCCGCGTATACAGCGGATATATACGTCGTATATATAATAACACAACGTGACTCACGCGAGAGGTCGTGCGCCGATGAGCTATAAATGGCTAAACACAACCGCACCGGTGCGCTCGTCTAGAAATCCGCTCGCACAAACATTTCCCCGGTCTCATGTAAAAACAATATAAACATTGCCGACGTGTGTCGGTTGTCGGAGGTTCCACTTATATGAAAAAGGGATTCTGGGCGCACCCCATAGGCTATACTGCTATAGTACACCTAATAATACACTATACACGTAATTGTGTTCGCCTCTAATAGTTTCCAAGTACGGGTTTTAAATACCGGTCGGACTGATGTTATTGTTTTGTCAAAAGAGGAAAAGGAAGGGCGGGGGTGGGTGGCGTGTTTCCGGACGGGTGTCCGCGGACACGTCGTCGTTGTCAACACGAACGATATGTAGAGGGACCCACCACCACTGCTGTCGCTGAAAACAATACAAACAATAAAACTCGGTCAAACGCGGGCGATGACGTCACCCATACGTGTGCATAGTCGTAGGAGAGTCTTGTACGATACAGCTGCCACTGTACTTCACCGTGACTCACGGGTCCACGGAAAATTAGGGGAAGCGGGCTTCTGTTTTCCCGCCCTTTTTCGCGGCAGAAAAAGCGACCCCCTATGAGCATGACTCCCTAACCTATACCACCACCGTTTAATAACAATGACGAGCACTACGTTTATAATCGTAGAGTGTTTGATGCGCTATTACGGGTCACAAACGGCGGTATCCTGCAGCAGTTAAATATACAACGAAAAAGATAATATAGTGTTCGATTTGGGAGGAGAACCGTCTATAATAATAACATAAGCTGGAAATGATGGTTTTTGGATATAGGGCCCGGTATATTATATGGTAATCGGTGACTTACCGATGAATTCGAACGCTTCCTCGAAGTACTGTTTAAGGTTGGCATGCCCGTTGTCCAAGACGGAAAGTCGCTTGTACACAACGCCGGAAGCGCGGTGGTCCATAGTCGGGGATGGTGACTGTTGGCTCGTAGTCACGTTCAGCACGCGGGTTACCCCGATGGCTGTCATACCATCCCGGTCGTCGGCGTCCTTGCTGTTACCGAGGTACAAGAACGGTAGCACCTTCGTCAGAGGGTGGGTGTCCATAGACTCGCGGTCCACATCTGGAGGGCAGCTGGCGCTCACCGGCGCTGGCAGCAGGGAATTCTCGCACATGTCCTTATGCCGGGAATGAAATTCTTTGTGGCCACCTGAATAGAAAAAATAAAAAATCGTATTAAAAAGACCGTCTGAGACTAAATACCGCGATTGGTGTATCCATCAAGGGCGATGATATAAAAAAATTAGAGGAGATAATGAGAGGATAATATTTCCGATTTACCATCGGTCGGTATCCAATGAGTCCTTATACTTAATATATACGCAAATTTTATAACAATCGACTGATACATCGATAATCTTTCGGATTGATCTAAACAATAATTATTGTGTTCTGTAAACAAAATCGACATGTTTGTACACGCGATAATAACATGGGAACGCTTTATTTACAAACACGGAATACAAGTCTTAAAACAAACTAGTTGTTAAAATATGTTTATGCAGTGCTAAATTAAACAGTCTTGGTTTAGAAGTTATATTTCGTTTGGGTAAACAAGGAAATTGTAATTTAATAAGTCAGGAGTAACATTAAACATTTAATGGTTTTCAGAAATAAAAGCGTTAATCAACGTTGTTTGTATATAAAAATTAAATATACAACATAGTATTATTATCTGTTCACTATTTATAGTAAATACGAGTATATTATTGTAACTGTGAGTAGACATGTAACTTTCTTTTCGAATATTCAAATTATCCTACGTTTTATAACGTGTGCGCGTGTGTGAACTGTAGTTCTAAAATGTATTTTCGATTATAGCCGTGTGCATGGTACGTAGGCAATGTAACTATTGTCAGCGCATACTTCTGTCCAATACCAGTAAAATATTAAAAATCAAACAGATATACTCGTACGTAGGTAGATACTAGACAGGCATAATAATATTGTTTATTATTATATTATAAGTTATAACTCAATATTGCGATAAGTCAGTGACGACTCTCGTATAAAATTAGGAGGGTTCAAAATGACCGTTGTCAATTCGTCGATAGTATTTGCGTACCTGAACGGATTCTACTCCAAGTGGGACAAGCGTCCAGGGACAGCTTGAGCTTGAGCGTGAGCTTTTTGTGTCCTATTGCGGCGGTCATCTTGCGCTTTTAGATGATATTGCGTACGTACACAAACACAACAGTCTTCAATTCGGACACGAGTATTTGTAATGTTATTATTATTATTATTATTATTATATTATATAATTATCGTATTGTATATCGTAGGTCGAAACACTCGAAACGTTATTAAAAAATTACTGCTGTCAATGCAAACATTTAAAACGTGTATGATAATATATAGGCAATATTATAGTTAAAAAAAATTATTACTGAAATACAATGACTACAGTAGTTTATAGTAGTACAATATTTTATTAAACTGTGCGAATCCAGCGGAGAGTATCTCGGCGGAGAACGAAGAGGAAAACGTTTGCCCACGGAAGGCTACGCACAATACATTTTTACCACACACATTTCGGCAAACGGTTACGATCGGCTGCGTGCGACACGTTACGCGACTACAAGTCGAATGATGGCAACTGGCGGCGTTCGAATCTGCGAGCGCGGTCGCACGCGGTCCTCTGGAGCACGGAAGGCCCGGGCTGGGAGGGGCGAAGAGTGACACGGCGAGGGGCCAGAGAGGGGTAACGCATAAACACGTCGTACTACTACGCGGCGGACAAACCGGCTGGTATGATATTATAATATCGTAACCTCTCTCGCTGTGCATTAGTCATCCGACCTTGTCTCCTCCCCTTCGGCTCACCTCGTTCCCACCAACGCCGCCGCGACTGACGATGACGCCGCCGCGCCGCCGCCGTGAATGAGAGTGTACACACGACATCCCCCGCGCGCATATTATATTATTTTTATTATTATTATTATGCTTTTGATAAACAAGCGCCGCCGCCGCCGTCGATATATTTTTCGCGTCTCGACGACCACAGCCGTAATTAAAATAATTAAATAATACCATATTATTGCTTGTTATGAATAATAATACTGCGTATTGAGTATTGCGCATGATGCATCGCTGTGAAGGTACACCGTACACTCATCACTTCGAAAAATGAGATAGTTTTTGCAATATTCAGTACCTATTATTGTTATTAATGTCATAATAATAATGCGATGACTATTAGTACTGCAACTTGTAATATAGACCTATTATACCACATATACACCTATAATAGCGCATATAAGTACTCAAAAGGGTAAACGGTAAAAAAGTCCGAAAAAAAATTATTTAAAATAAATATTTACGTCAATATTTTGTCTAAAAAAAGAAAAGTTCAACCTTATTATAGATTCGATTATCCGAATACCTTGATGGCTTGAATAGATTTAGTTTAACTTTTCATTTAATTCAATTTACTCGTTTATACTGTGGTAGGCGGTAGCGAGTGGTACATACTACATATAGAACTTACTATTATAATATTTAAATGTTTGCGTTATGTCTAATGTCTATGACTATAAAATACCTTTGTATTTTTTTATTTTAATTAAATATTCAGAACGCCCTACGGTGCAAATAATTACATACAAGCATTATCGTAAACTATATGGTAATATTAACTTGAAATTTATCTAAATATAAAATACGATATTTCAACTATTGGACATTTTGTAAGTGTGCTGTTACGAATACGCGCCAAAAACGGAAAACGATTTTTTGATATTCCCGCCCCAATTGACTATCCAACGGAGTGTGAAATCAAATTTTGCACGTAATGATTGTCATACGCCGCTGCCACTGCCGCGACACAACATAATTTAATATTATTATATACGTGAAACTTATCGCCACCCTTCGATTTATTACCAGTTGTGTTCGCGTAAAAGCAGATATAGCACGATAGTAGGCCATTTCACTTATCGAAATTCGATCGTTTATCGTGCGAAATGCGAATAATAATTAAACCAACTAGTAGATTGATATTTCCGATTTTTAATCGAACCCGCAACGCTAATAGTTGGCGTGGTTCGAGAAAATAGTACCTACGAGATAAAAGTTGGTAAAATGATATTATTTATTTGTCCGGAACAAAGTTTAATACTACAATCGAGTGATATAAGTATATATTCATAACAACGATTTATACTTTACATTACTCGTCGGATATTTAATGGGCCTATGTAATATATTGTATATACATATACACGAACAAGAGTACTTAACAACTGACGTTTTTTTTGATATATGAAACTACTTAACGATAAATAAAAATAAATTGGTATAGTATTTTCGTATAGTATAATATATTATATTATTGTTATAAAATATATCCTCTATACTATATACGTGTTGAACCCTACGAATGACGACATCGTACATAAAACACTGCGATTCATTTGGATTATATAACTCTATTGCATTGAGTATTGAAGTATTTTTTTCCAAATATAATCTTCACTCATATCGAATTGAATTATGTTTAAATGATAGTTTACAATATATTTATTTACAAATGATTCAAATAATTAAATTTGACATTTTCGAAAAAACTATAAACTATTAAAATATTATACCATAGTATAATAATAATTGTTTAAATTTAAATGAAATAATTATAAATATATATAATACTACAAAAATGCATAAAATTACAAATTTAATATAATTAAGTATTAATAATAATATGTTTAAGATATTAAGATAATATAATAGAATAAGTCATTATACAAATATTGTATTATTATCTATATTATTGACAATTTAGTCCGATTTGAGTTCAATTATAATATTTGTCATTTACTATGATCAATTTATATTAGGTTCATTAAGTATGAGTCATTCGATTAAATCATTTAGACGAGACGTAGGAACTGCAGCTATAATATACACATTACACATATAATATGTATAATATTATAAGAGTTTTCTAGTGAAGAAAAAAAGTACTTGCGAATTGCAGATATGATGTGTACATTTTTTTTTTTTTTCATTTCGGCTAAAGTTATGAAAATATATTTTCTCCCGTGCAAATAAATTATTAATTAAAGCCGGACGAGTAAACACTAACTAGCATCACTAAATCGCATCTCGCGTATGTTCTCGTTGGTTAACAACGACAGAAAAACCGGTTATGCGATGGAATGACAAAATTGTTTGGCCTTGATAGTTGATATTATGCTGTGAGACCTTTATGATACTCGTTTCCTCATTTCTTCCTTGCTCAATCAGAATTGATCAGTCACATCGGAAGAACAACGAAGACAAATTTACTCTAAATATCAGCTACGATAATGTATAGTAGGTACCATTGATTACAATATTAACAACGATAGTACCCATATAGTGTTACAACTTATTAAGTGCTGAATCCTGCACACACCAGCGAATTCTAGGGAAAACGGTTCGTAACTTGGTGGGCGTTTATGATTAAGGAGCTCGAGGATAATATGACGATGACAACCACATATGACATACCCAGTGTTTGCATACTTATGGTTTGAATATTATCTTAAAAACTCTTGATTACAGTTCAATTAGTAAACTGCAAAACGAGAGACTTTGCACAGGCATCTCGAGATAAAATCAAGCATATACTATCATAGCGGCATTTTATACTGATGAATGACAATTATAATGGTACCACATGATTTTAAGGGAACATCACATTTCTGGCAGGCCATCAGAAAAATATGCAGTTATCTTTAACAATAATATAATATTATGCTGCAGTAGGTCGATGTGTGAAAATCATTGAAGTTGGGTGGCAATTCGAATGATGTTATTATTATTATTCAACTGAATTCGCTACGGTTAAATACAATATTATGTTGTTATTATATAACACCGTATTTTGCATAAAATTATTATGATAAAAAATGTTGTAATACATTATTTTTTTTGTTATTTATTACCACGCCTAATTTAAATGCACATTAATTTCTTAGATGTTGACACGCGCTTTACATCGACGTTGAGCAATATTTTTCTTTATTTGTTCCTATTGAGAATAGACCATATAGATCCGATCTAGCGTACTTATATTGTATAATCGAATACATCTAACTATGGGAAATTATTTCCTTTTCTCGTCTAGTATATCTGATAATAATATGCAGATTGCCATATGGTAAGCTTAACCATATTTGTTACAGATTATGATTATCCATCGGACTACGAAGGCTGCGTGCAGTCATCGCCCTCAAACAAATACAAGACGAAACAATTTCTTAAGTCCACTATAGGACTGTAGAAACTATATTGAAATTCGTCGAAAATAATTATAATAATAAGATCTACGATTTATAATACTTTATTTGAGTTTGTGTACTTTTTTATTTTCAGCGTCCTCTAACCAATTTGGGTCAGAGTATACATAATAAAATAATTTGAATTTCACAAAATCAGTTGTTTTGACACAAAAAAAAAATCAAAAATGCTGTGGATTTTTTTTTAAAATGATACATTTTCTTAAAAGATTCTTTCGTTTAAAGATAGTTTGAAAATATTGGTAAACTCATTGTAAACCTACCCATGTTTTATTACACTTAAATATTTTAAAATCCTAGCCCTAATAATAATCAATAATGGTTGTCCTTAAATTTTGTCAATCTGACCAGTTGTACAGACCAAAACTACTTCAACACATAAACTCATTGACTTATCGTCCTCGCACTTCAACAGTTACTTTTCTCTCGGCCACAAGTCACAACATCACCGAGTGTTGTTATTTACTATAGTATATTGTCCATCGCATACGAATCTACCATTATAATTGATAATTTGATATCAATTACGATGTGAAAATAATTTTCTATAGTTATAATAATTGTATAATTATTATATTACTGTGAATGTTTATACTGTACAATCTACCACCTTGACCGTTATAGGCACAAAACGTGTAATTGCCAAGCTGTAACACTTTAATAATAAACGTTCGTTTGTGGTTATTTTTTCTTTTCAGTATATTAATATTATACAATATAAATTTTGTAGCGTTTTGCGTAAGTAATTTTTAAATAAAACTATGACGATAATATGAGAATTCGATAAGGATATTTACTTCATATTACTATTGGATTATGTTTGAAAATTAAACCTAATATTATAATCTACTTATACCCGTCATAAATCACTAGTTGAGTGCTGTATGTTTCCGAGTAAAACCAAAAAGTAGATATGTAATATATATTAATATATTATTAATAATAATTAACCATAATATTAATATTGTTAAGAATATCTTATTATGGCCGTTTCTAACACCAGTATGGCGGTATAATAAGTCACGCTAAGAATGTCGACCCAAATAAAAAGTCGGAAGAACAAACAATATCGCTTGACGTATTGCAGGAAGAAATCGGAAATCGACAAAAAAGGCATATAGGTAGGTATTATAATAGCAGGTATTAAGTCTGAACTAAACGTAGAATGCGAATCACGAGACCAAACATCACGTCATCACAGTTCACAGATTGATTAGATTTGATCTGTACGTTATATTGTAGTATCGGCGAAACGGTTTAGAAAAAATATCATCAAAGACTTATCTAAGTGCGATTCTCCGCAGTAATACACACGAGTGACGAGTGTTGGCAATAAAACGCAGTCATAATTGTTCCAATCAGATTTCTCTCACGCAAAATTACTGCAACGAACGTAAAATTGAAAAAAGGATCGTTATTTTTCATCTTGCCAACGTATTGTATATTGTGTGAACAAAATTTGTATGGAAGTTCCTGCGTGATTCATGACGTAATATTTCCAGCATGATATCATGTTCACTATTTTTACACTGTTACTGCATTTCATTATTTGCCGCGATCGTCATTGTGTGCATAAGCATGTATCTTTTATCAGTAGGTACCTATAATACTGAATGTATAAAATACAACACAGGTAAATGGGATGCTTACACTGACTGAGAGTATTCTGACACTTTCGTTATCAAATGACCAGAACTACACACCCGTATATAATATATATACAAAAATTCATAAATCTCTAGGAGATCATTATTATTTGCGCACGTGCAACCATTTGAGTAGGTACCTAAGAGTTCATTTTTCACGTAAACGTGTATCATTCGATATATTTAAGTAACTATTACAATCAAATAATATATAATAATGATAAAAATAAAACAATTATGTATATTCGCGTGAAAAATGATGTCACTCAATAAAAAACGAATGCGCATTATTGACACATTTTATGAAGTGTTTATATGAATGACTGTCTTGAAACGGTTAGGAATAGACTAAACATAATTATAATACACAGAACTTTATTTTAAAAATAAAGTACCCAATCTTATTCAGCCGTCAACCTAAAATTATATCAATTCCATTTCTTTAGTACAAACATTACTTCTACTTCTTTTGGTTTCGGCCTTCAAGACCATGCAGCTAAATACAAATCTTGCCGTTTGTTGCTAACTTCTGCAGCTTCTCTCCATCTGATTACTGGTCCTATCGTTTTTATATCCATTTTCACACAGTCTTCCCACCTCAACTTGGGTCTGCCTAAATGTTTTTTCTCGAAAGACTCTTCCTCTATTCCCTGCCTACCTAGAGATCCTTGCTTTAGCCAGGCATGTCCCCCACATGAGTCTTCTTTTTGTGATCTCCTTAACTATATCAGGTCTCTGAAACTGCATTTGGTGTTCCTAATTATGCAATTTTCTCCATTCATTCGTTTCACTTTCGAAGACCAGTCAGTCTCTGTTCTTCGGCTTTTATCAATGCAAAAATTACTAAAAATGTTTCTAATATTACTATATAAATTATATATCAATTACTTATACTGAAATTTAAATATTATACTCTCAAGTATTTTTATTACTGAACAGTGCGATAGAAAATGTTTTTCTTATCACGTCATTTTTGCTTAGAACCATAAGCTTTCTTAAGAAAAATATTTACTCATAGATCATAATAAGTTTCATGTGTTTCATATACCTACTCTAAATATCCCGATATGTCTATAGCAGTGACAAGGCGAAGTTGAAAAAAAATCAGGCATATAATGACAATAATCTTGATACTCATATTTAGACAATATCACACCAGAAATAAACAAACCGTTAATTAAAAATTAACCACGATAACAAGTTTGAGGTAGTCGATGACACAGCGTTAAATTCATAACGATTTCTTAAAAATAAAATACAACAAAATACAACATCGTCTCATATTTAATTGCACAATATACCTATTTGGAATTTTGGATGTTTACTAGATTGACCCACTACGCAAGGCACAGCGAAGTCTATTCTAAGAATACTATAATAAAAAAAAATATTTTGACAAATATGTATAAAATGTACAAATACTATTCAAATTTGTGAAAAAATATTTTTTAATTAAATATAATACAAGTATAAAAACAAATTATTTTTTAGTATTCTAAGTAGGTAGATGTTACTTCGTTTGTCATATGACACTTCGCCACTGGTCTGGAGACTTTGGTCTCCAAAGTGAAAATGGAACTTTTAGCCAACCATTGGCACATTTAAACTTTGTGAGTTTGTGACGAATAGATAAAATGCATAAAAAATATTTAAATATATTTTGCGTATTTTAATAAATATAATATTGTTCCGTATGCCATGAATATCCTTACGAACGTACCACTGCAGTCTGCAGTATACAGTGCATCTTTTTTATTTTGTATGTAGAAGTAAAACTTTTATTTGTTATAGGCCATTATTCGGAGATCATTTTCTGTGTTTGGCCACCTCTTTACTAGAGTAATATAGACAATATAGTATTTATAGGATAAGTTAATACTTCTGAAAAAATATGCGTAACGTTACAGAGTTTTTACACAACATTTTAGTATCGAATAATACATACATTTTTGTTCGTTTGCATAATAAATACGGCGCTGTCATAAATTACGTAAATGATAATTATACCTAATCAATTAAGTATAATACGTTATTATTTAATTTGACTTAAGAGCTTAAATTATTACCTACTTAAAGATTCATTTTTTACGACCATTGTATATGTGCACTTGTACCTAACCGTAAACCAAAATAAACGATTCCTAGTCTTTTATTTATTATTTCACACATTCCGAGAAATTCGCAGCATATATATCAGCTGAAACACGGACCTCCGACCCACAGATACTCACACAAACTGACCTATTATAGTTCACATTTTATAAATTTAATACGCCATCTCGAAATATAAGCGGCTTAATATAATGGCCATACACTCCCGTACACTCTTATTACGCTATTCTCGGAGTGCAGAGCTTGTTACAGCGGTCATTCGATCGTACGGATATCATACACTTAAAACAATACGCACGCAGGAGACTGTTTGCAGATAGGTACAATAATATGCACGCACTATCTATATAATAACAATATAATAGCTGTACTCGAGACTATTATTCTGTTCGTTTTTTTCGAACCGCTTTCACGACGTCTATCGTAGTAATAATAATAATAATAAGGATAATTTTGTAACAAACATAAGTATAGGTATAATAATCTCCCTCGTTTGTAAACACTGCAGCCTTTCACCTCGATCCTCGTGATTTACAAAATATTGTATTCATATTTCATACCGATACAGCGGAAAGCGGAAACTGCAGTAGATAATAGGCATACACGTCCTGCATCACTCTATATGTGCCAACGTCTATTTAGGTATAGGTACCTATATCTACTGATAAGCGCGAGTAATCATTTTTGCTTTAATAATCGGCGTTGTGCAATCATCGTATGGTCGTTTCCCAGAAAAATCTATTAATACAAAGACAGTCGTCTTATACGACTTACAGACAATGTCTTGCCGCTCCTCCGTAGTCCTGCGACCGCGACACTGAATCATCCAAACGGTAATAATTGTTTAATGTGAATAAATAACGTATGAATCACAGCGTTTGTCATAAATAATATTGGTACGGGTGTCTAATGCAACATAATACACATTAACGACATAGGTATTTGTTGCGACGTTAGACGCAAACGCATGACCTATGTGAAAATATCCTTGTAGGTACGCACATAAAGCATACACAATTTATTACTAATATAATATTAGATCTTATCGGACACGGACAAAAAAAATGTGAAATGAAATCATTTGAAATTGCTCGACAAAAGAACGGGGTTGGAAAAATTAAATTTCAATACGAGCACATTATGGCATGCGGGCTATCTTATTTCGTCTTTTTATTCAATAAAGTTATGGTAATTTCTCAACTCTTGGGTATATCTGAATACGTAAGACGTACATATCGTATAATACCTTTCGTGTTAAATCTGTTTTAGTCACTGCGCATAACAAAATGTCTACGTTTTGTTCAGCAAAAAAACCATTAGAATAAACACAAAACGTCTTTATTTTTCTCACAATCTATAATCTGGAAAACATTATATTATGTCGTTCACAATAAACATGAGTCAACCGCGTGCATGGTATATTATATTCTCAAAGCATTTGGAGCGTTCACAAAGCATATGAAGTCCGATAAAATTAAAAATCTGTATGACTCACGCATGTTAATGAATCGATTAAAATGATTAACTCGACAAACGCATTATTATGTGTTTAGGATAACCCTTTTAAGACTGAGCAATAGAAAAAATATAGAAATCTAAGATAGTTGAATTGCATTTTAATGACATTATAATTAATTAGGGTGACTGCGATTCTGATGTATCAAACATTCATTCAGATTTTCAATCATTCATTTTCATATTAAAAACTGATCTAAATATATCAGTTTTAAATTCGTACACATAAATATGAAAATAATTCAGCTCTAATACTTGATATTACGAAACATTAATATTGTATGATGAATAATACATTTCACCAGTACCTGAAAACATAGTTTTTTTAAGACTAGAGCTTTAAACTGTTTATTTTGATCATTTAGAATGTATGCTTATATTTTATTATAAATGTGACATATTTTAATTTTTGCTATGAATCAGGGTTAAGAATCTTCTAATACGAAATTAAATACCTGACGATGTAAACTAAATAACAAATATAATAGGCGCCATTGAGTTGTATATATTTTATGTACACTTTATACCCAATTATAATAGTTACATATACCTCCATATTATATTTTAACCCTACAGTTTAAAACTTATAAAACGATAAACTAACACCTATTTTAGTCTTAAAATCAAAATGTATTAGGACAAAAAACAAAAATATATACATTTATCTATTTAGATATATTTATTGTAGTGCCAAGTCATACATGATTTGATTTCACATCTTGTGTAGCTATATTAGTATATCATTTATGTGTAAAATACACAGCACTATTTTTATCCAGTTATTATTTCACTTCACATAAAAATAATGATTAAATAATAATAATTTTTTCCCGTTTAACGTTATTAATTGGCTCTATTGATATAGATTTGGACGGTAGTTACTGGTTTTACCGCATGATATATTTAAGGGTAGAAAATAAAAGGGATACTGTATCGTTAGTCATCATTGTATACGCGAGTGCATAATCCATTGGGATTTTTCAATTAGGGACACACACCACGAATGCGACAACCCTCGTACAACAAACCAGATGTTTTAAGTTTTATAAAAGCCGATGGTTTGAATAATTTATAAATCTGAAACAACATTGTTCGTACTATAGTTGAATAGTATAATACGCCTTTCCCCTTTCCTCTCGTTATTATGCACTAATATTACGGTGTTTATAACAATTTTAATTGAATTGATTTTTGTTTGGCCACAATATTATTGATGACAATATTTTGTAATATGTTCGATACCAAATTTATTTATTTCCTAGCTGTAATAATTAGCGTGTTAGATATATCTCGTGTAGAGTTGTGTAGAATGTTATAGTAATTTGATATAATAATAATAATGTCATCGCAGTCTATGTTGTTTTAAACTAATAATAACTATATGGGTGTTGAAAAGTAATTATACGTGTCATGCTACCGAGCAATTTATAATTCAAGGATATTTAAATGATTCAGCGTTTTAAGGCAATGGTGAACAATGCGTATTGTGAGTATAAAAATTGCAATTACCCAATCAACCATTCTTCGAAAACGACATTAAATATAGTTAAATGCACATGTGGCATAAGTATAACAACAATACGATGTGTACCCTCTGCGAACACTCGATGACACATACACAACACTTGTAAGAAATCAGAAGGGTTGCTGGTGCCTGGTTGGATAACTATTGTTTATTGTTTCCAGAACAAAATATGGAGCACTCATCTAGGAAACCCTCAAAGAAATCTATCCCGATAGGGTAGGTCTTTTTATAGTATTTCCCCTCAGTTTTTTTTTTCAAATAAATCTGGAACGTTTCGGAGATTAATATATTTAAGTAGTCCATATTTCTAATACAAATAGAATTGTGTATACTCTGAGTTATTCTATTACAGTAGCGTTTAGATCAATAACACAAACTACTTTGCAAATAAAGAAAATAACGACAATCCATAAAATGATTAAAATCATATGAGATATAAAAATATTGGTTATTAATCAGGGCATACTTATTTTAGACCAGAACTCAGTAGGTATAATAATATCATCCAAATAATGATGATTGTTTCAAATATATATTAGTGTTATAAAGTACGCACTGCTTAAAATAAACTAGTAACTACTCTTATTGATTGTTTATGTAATAATATATATGTGTTTATATAATATGTACCTATGTATATTGTGTTACACGAGAAAAATATACAACACATTTTTAAGTGAAGCAAGGAATATTAATATTGGTTTTACATTAATAAACTTTTTATTTTAAGTTTTCGAAAAATACGCTTCGCTCAAAAAAGTGTTTATGTAGTTGTAGTAGCACCTCTATGAATAGGAAATACAACGCTGATAGTACAATTTACAGAGGTAATAAAAATAAAGTAAAAAAATATACTTAATAGTATTCGTGAAAATATCAAAAACCCTAGTAGAAGTATAAGAAGTAAGCATGTGGCTATCTTTAAGCAATTATCTAAGATTTTTGAGTAAAACGAGTTACACTTAACTAGGGATATGATTTATTATGAGTTATGACACTCATTTATATAAAAATACCTATACTGGCTAGTGGCTATACTAAATGTCTAAATCCAGCGAAGACAGTTATTTAGTTTTTGTTTAAATAATTATTGATAAAAAATATATAATAATAAATATTTGGAGCATCGGAAACTAATTGCCTTTATATTTTAAAATTGAAAGAAAGAATCGTAAGTAATTGAAATTGAAAGACGATTTTGAGTGAAGTTTATGTGTATATAAATGGGTGGTAAATTATCAAGATTTTTTGAGCAATGAGCGGTAAAAAAATTTTCTTCAACGAATTTCGCAGCTCATATAATGATTTTTGAGAAAACTTGTCAAATTAGAAAAATATACCACCAGAGTTCTATTTTCAATCTAGAGAGGCGCTGCATACAACTTAGTGCTTAGCACCAACTATAGCTCCTTTGAATACAATCCACTGTGAATCTAAAACTTAAAAATATAATCGAACTTATAAAAGTTTAGTTTATAAATATTTACATACAACAATAATTTAATGAAATTCCATTTGATTATATTATGTTTTATTATTTTATTATTTTTTTCTTCTACAAATATATACATGATCACAGAGTTATATTTTAACAAATAAGCATTAACGTTTTTTGAAATTTTCAGCTTAAAAACTTAAGATACATACAACTTTAATATTTAACCTTATTTGTTCATTTTTATATGTCAGTCGGTAAAATGACAAACGAATTTTAAATTTAATTTCTTCATTTATAGCTTCATGATATGAAGAAAAACTTTCATACTCATTTAATAGGAATGTCCCTTCACAGTTGTTTACTGTCAAAAATTATAATATATATAATAGTTATCTTGCGTTATCTTATTTATTAGTATGTCAATTAATATTTTAATTTTATGAAGTATAATTTAGTACCATTACATGGTTTTGTATTTATGTCAATAATTATGATATGGATGGAAAAAAAAAGTAGCTAATAACTACAACAAACAACTACAATATAACTACAATAATATACATCCGGAAACGTGTTTTTGAACTCTCTGCTCAGATTTACATAATACATATTATATGATATTACAAGCTATGAAACAGCTGATACTAGTCAGTAGTCACGTGTTGATGCGGATTTACAGGGACTGCGTCGGATATTATCTGTGGAATTTCTTTGAACGATGGTCATATTATAGTACTATATTATGCGTATCGCGTCGCAATGTCTGATGTTGTTCACGTCAATACATCATGTGCATTCCACCTGGAAGGGATGATGTCTGCTCTCGTACCGGATGGCAGATGCTTCACTTTGTGGGGCCCAATAGGCAATGGCTTCTCAAAATAAACCCATATTTTTCAATATAAATATAGGTGTCAAAGCGCGTAGACGACTAGGAAGTGCGGGTGGCACCAAAATGTACTAAAATAAATGTTTTTGATTTGGCCATGTGGTGCATATATATATATATACTCGTATATACTTACTGGTGTATATTCGCTATTCATTAATCAATCGCCGCTACTCACTAGTCTCTGACAACCGTGGTATCATGGTTCATTCAAATTTAGAAAGAACTTAATATGTGATCGTCAGTTGTTTAACTCATAAACATCTTAATTTAATTACAACGACTAAACGACCGTGTATGATAAGTAGTAAATATAATACAGTTTATTTCAAATGTTTATAGTTATATGTAAATCTAAACCCTCGGTAGTCCAGTAAAGAGGCAAATATAATAAACTTTAAGCTTTAGAACTTTTGTTGAAGTTTTACCTATGGGAAACAATAAAATCAAGTCCCTATATAATATTATTAAGTATAGGCACCTAAGTAATACCAATTACTTATACGTAACTATAATGAACGATTATATTTTCAGTATTATGGGTTCGTCGAGAATATAAAGTTCAACATATTAATTCATATATGACCGCATAATGATTAATTACGTCATACTATATGATTTTCACCTAAATATTTTTATTTTATAATATTGGTATTTTTTTTATTGTAGCTATTACATATCATACATTATACTGATAATTGTAAGATGTTTCATTGAATTCTTAATACACTCATTAATAGGAAAAAAAAATAAAATACGCAAATGCGATAATATTGTTAATACACGTAGTTATATATAATGATTATTTCATATTTTGTTTTTTTTCCAGACTGTTTTCAGAAATTGACTGAACATGTTAGTAGGTACCTTCCTAATACTAGTATAGTAGTAAAATACGACAAATTTTTAGTAGTTACACAATCATCAAGATGAGGACGTATAATTCAAAATTATTTATTCGTAATTTAAAATATCATATCACAATAAAATGAAACAGGCAGCCAATTAGTTACCATAATATATAGTATCTATATGAATCGCCGAATTCCATGAGTGTTGACAGGATTTAGATTGACAGAAACAATATTATAATGTGTTATTTATTATTATGCATGGGCATGATATGCATTTACTATTACATTCATCCCTTAAGATGGCGCCACACCTACATCCGTTGTCTCCGTTTTACAAACGTAGAAAACATTACATAACACATTAAATTTGTGCTTAACAGTTTCAATTTTCAATTTTATGTAATGCGCTTTAATAATAGAGGGAATTGGCCTAAAATCAAACTTGAAGCTAGACGATTGTCTGTGTTATTCATAGTTATTAAAATATTTTAATTTTTAAATTGTAATATTTAACAAACTCATCACTCATTTAAAAATAATAATTGAGGTGTTGGTGCTATAATTTAGCTAATTCGTTTTGATTTAAATTTTCACAATAAATAGAATATAAAGCTAGGTACAACAACACAATGTACTTTGAATAATACATAATTAGTTCTCATAACAATTTGGCAATTTTAAATAATTATATTTATTTAAAATCACGCAACACGATTGAGATGTATTATTGTATTATTACGTGACAGAAATTAGGTCAAAGATAAAATTCTGTAATAATCCACGAACAAATAAATTAACTAGTATACAATAATTTAATATAGTCTCCTCATTCCATACTTTATAGTTTTAAATTATATATTTTTTAGAAATTATTTCATTAAAATAAATCAAATTTGTTATATCTGTGGGAGGGTGGAAGTGGATTGTTAATCTAGTATCTGGACTCAGCAAAAGAATTTTGAGATTTACAAGTAGTATGAAATATATAAAAAAATAATTATTGTTCTATAAACATAAATATATTTATGTCATGTATAATATAAGCAAATACATAAAGTTTTCACTTTTTTGAACAACGGCAATATAGATATAATAGTAGTTGATTATTAGTTATAAGAAAGGCTAAGACTATTTTTAGTTCAATCATCGTTTTTTGCTGAATTTTTTAAATGTTTAAGAAGATCAAATTTTCCATCATAAATAACTCTCGAAGTTGAAGGTTGAAGCATTTACTGCTCATCAAAGTGAAGTCAGACACACACATGCACAAAACATTATAATCTTTGTAAAACCAATACATTCAAGTATTCAACTCTCCGCTCAAAATCTAAATTTAACCATAGAATTTAAGCATTACGAAACGTCGACATATTTAATAAGCATTTATTATTCTTAGACAGGGAGAGAAAAATTACATAACATTTCAGCCTTAAATGTTTAGAGAAAATATTTAAAGTTAGGTTAGGTAAAGGAGAGTGGAATGACGAATGGCACAAGGAATTCATTTTCTAGTCGTCTAAATTTTAAATTCCTAACTACCTCATCAATTACTCTATCTAAATACGTATTTAAGTATTTTAAGCTACAATTTTAAGAAAAATATTTTGGCTCACAGTATGAAACGAACAATATATGCATTGACTCAAAAAGTTAAAAAAATTAAATAAAAACGATAAATAATAGAAAATATATTGTTTCCTAATGAATTTAAATAATATAAAAACAGTATTTTCGAAGTCGTTAAAACTTTTTGAGATAATGAGTGTTAAAACTGTTAAAAGAATCACCTTGTACAATGTGAGCGCATAATTATTGTATAATTGTATACTAGTATGTCTAAGGTTTTAATCATAAATTCATAAACCTAAAGTACCGATATACTTAAATATTAATTGTTATATAAACCTTAGTCCTTACTTACTTTACTATATGTATTCGCATAATTCAATATTTATTTAAATGGTATATTATACATATTATAATTAGACTTATCAAACAAATTTAATATATATTATATCCATATAGGTACTACGTATACACATATTGATAATTGATTATATCAATATACTTTGAAAACCATTTTATTAATAACAGAAACATTGTAAAAATGTAAACGTTTGAATATGTACTAGATAATTTTTTTTTTAATTTAGTGGATCATAAATCATTTCTTTAAAAAATTAGAACATAATATTTCGTTTTCTGATGAATGATAGAATCAAACCAAAAATAAAGTTTTGAGACTCAATATTGTTGAACATGATATGTCATAAATTAGTAATAGTAATAAGTTATTAACACTATTACTACTAATAATAAGTAATAACGGTGTTTATACAGTATACTCTGTATGTACTAAAATAAACTTCATAGTGTAACCGTGTAGGTACCTACATAGTACGTATAGTAACTGTATTAAACGATATCTATCATGGTATACGTATACTTATATAATTTTTTTGATAGATATAATTAATAATAACACAATATTGTACCTACTTTTAATTGCCGTTCTGTCAAGATAGTTTTATTTGATGTGACAATTCTTACCACTTGTCGAGAGTTAATTTTAAATGTATTTATTTGCTTTTCGTATTTTATGTTAAGAACCTACCTACGCATTTTGTATTTATCTTACATGTCGATTTAGTTTTGAATTGACTATTTGAAACAAACAATTTCATGAATAGTTATGAATAATTCAAAAATAATAAGCATATATACACTATAAACTATAAAGTCTTGACTCTCGCAGGTGGAGTTCGAATTGCAATGTATACGCCGCGCGGGAGCATTGCATATATAATATACTATATAGATGGTCTTAGTTCACAATGCTCAACGTCTAGTAGCTCTACAATATAATGACTTACCGATAAGAAACGATGGTTCTCTTTCATCGTCTACTAACGATGCAAGGATTAGCATCAGAGGATGGTTATGGGGCACTCTGTCTAAGTCTGTAGTCGAGTCATCGTACACCACAATTTCCCTGTAACCACGCCTCCTTAGAGCGTCTTTGGCGTCCCTGCAAGACGCCAACTCCACTAAAGTGGCTTTTCCCGTTTGCAATCTCCGTCTGTTAATGCGGTCGGAAACGTTCACGTTTACAGCACCCCTGACATGACTGACGTTGTAGCATACGAAAGACCGACAGTCAATGGCCAAGACCGCCGGTCCGAAAAGTTCCAGTTTTTGTCTAAAATAATCACTGCTCATTCGTTTTACCTATGATAATAATAATAATACAGTTAACTTTGTTATTGGTAATAATAATAATGATACTATATAATAATAATACAAAATGTAATAATAAATAAAAAAACGGATGACGTGCCATTTTGCTGATGTATAACACTGAAGCGGAAAGCAGATCTAACCCGACTAGATATTATATTCAACCTTTTGACGTTATTATAGAGATAATATAATACGCGCATTACATGATATAGGTGCCTATAGGTATCAAGTTTTATAATATTTATAAATATGGTATATTAAGTCATTCTCGGTGAGTCAGTAGTTTATAGCTTGTGGATGGATCGGCGATTGGTCGAAACGAATAAATAATACTTGATAAAATATAGTATAATAGGTTTATATTACGCCGACATGGTTACTATATATAGTTCAGTGTGGCACATTATCTTCTTGAAGAATAAATAAAAATAAATAAAATATATATAGAATACAATATTGTACTTCAATACGCGTACCTTGTTGAGTATTAGAGCACCGCTTAAATTTGTACCGTCGGAATTGGGGCTGGCGGGTAAACTAACCGGTAGACTAGGTATGGATTCCAATCGAAATCGTTTAGTGGTTGTCGGTGTAGTAACAGTAATCGGTGGTGTTGCTGGGCCCGGCTCACTGATACTCCTGTTCAGACTGAGCCTAAGCCCAGCTCGGGATCTACCACCAACTCCACCCTCGTAACAGACAGCCGACATGGAGCAACGTTGTTGGTGAGCTTTCAAACTGCAAACTGTAAACCATTCACGCAAATATTATAGGTTTGTTAAGTATTATAAGCAGTCTTAAGCATAATATTTAAAATACTACAATACACCTGTACAATATTTGTATTCAATACACCCGTACACGTGATTCTAATAATATCAAAAAAATGCTAATTATTTCGATAATTTGTTGATCCATTTAGGATAAACCATTCACATTGAAAACACTAAATAATAAAAGTAAGTACTCAAGTATATTTACGATGTTTATATATTTAGATCATAGAAAATTATAAATTGTAATTACGTGAGCCATAAGGCATAAATTAGAATAAAATAACCATATAACATTTACTGTCAGTATATAATATGTTATAAACGATGGTATTAAAAATCAATATTACTTAAACTTCAAAGAACATCTATAAAAATTAATTTTAAATAAATAATTGTTTAAGGTAATTATATACAATAAAAATTAAATAATTAATACATTTAATGGGATAATTCACACTATCCTACTATATGTTATATTTTATAACGAAATGTGAGTATTAACTGTTAGCACTCAAAAATATAATATACAAAGACAAATTTTAAAAAAAGAATAGTTTTCCAAAATAATAAATTAATAATATTGATGCACATCGTTGATAATATTGTGAAAGCAGTGGTTTGATAACTCAGTTTTATAAATATATTTTATAGTACCTATTTACAAATGAATGAACATCTGAATACACCTAAAAAAATATATCTATGTTTTTTTGATAGTTCATTGTATTATGACTATCGTTATTTGATAAAAACGTTTATCCCCGATTTAAAATAGTATAAATTATACATTAAATTAGACACCCTGCACCGGTAATGAGGTTATTAATAACTTTAATATTAGCTGTTAAGAATCGTGGTTTTATCATATAAAACAAATAATTATATTTATATAAATATCGATTTGTAATATTAAAAATTGTTATATTTTCAGAATATACTAAAATTAATTAATAACTATTTGAATTATTAATTTTAAATTTATGATATATTTTGTATTTATGATTAAAGGATAAGATTGTAGGTACGTGTTAAAAGTACTTGTATGACTATCTAATATTTTTTAATGTAACGTGGTTGTCATTTTATTTTTTTTGTACAATATACATACTTACAGACGAAATAATGTTTATTACGTTTTAAATGATAACCACCGGTGAACTATCTTTGAAAAGTAAATATTTAATTTCTATACACAAATGAGAGTAGATGCAATATAAGTACTTATACTTGAATAATTGGAGGGAGCAACTAATAGAATTTAAATTTGGTGATATAGGTAATTATATAAATGACACCATCATAAATCGTACATAATATTATGTACTTTTTCAAGATAATACACAATTCTTAACTCTTTATCTGTTTATTAATATATTCTTTTTACAACGGCAAGTATTAATAAATAGATTCATTGTCAAGTACATTTTATACTTTGAAACTTTGAACCGAATATTTTTACACTTAGGTAATTAAAATTAAATTATAATAATTACTATCATAAATATTACACTGTCTTCGTATACAACTATTAAAAAAATTAACAAGAAAATCTAGATTGTAAACGATTTCTAACAGTGTTGGTTTAAATAAATCAGAGAGAAAAATGAAAATGATGATTTGACCATTTAATTTATTGTTAAATCCCTCGTTGATGTATTATATTATAAAATTATATTTGGGTTTGCTCGCTACCAAAGCCGCTGGTTTACAGTCGCATCCCACAAATAATATTCACCTTTAAATATGAATTGTTATAAGAATTACGATTTAAATTAATATATTTTTGTTTTTAGGCAAGTACAAATTGTATTTTATTGCTAAAAACATGATAATCCTTTTCCCATCTGCCATCGGTCATCTGTACTTTGTACTTTTTAGGGCGTAAAAAAAATTATTATTCTATATAAACAAATAAATAATTAATGGTGATAAATGCAATAACTGATTAGCAATTAGCTTATTAATACTGATGATTAAATGTATACATGTTAAACTGTATACTTTATTCAAAATTATATTAGATTTATATTTATCGGGTTCTAATTTGCAAAATTATCGGTGAAACAATATCATAATGATTATTAATTTCGTAGTTACGTAGTTCAACAATAATTTTTGAGCTGGGAAAAAATGTTTATTTGAAAGTTTAGTATATCGACCCCGAGTTGAAAAGCTGCATATATATACGACCATTTCAAAACTCCTTCAAACAAAACACCTACACTCGAAACGTATGAGTCACCTTATTAATATAAACTATAACGAGTTGAGTAAGGTAAAAAATCATCCAATAACTGATAATAAAAAAAAGATACTTAAGAAACTTGATGCACAAAAGACCGAACGATATCAGTTTTGCTCGAGTCTTAATCAAACACAAATCATGAAAAATATACAAATTTGTTTAAAATTGCACTGGTCACGTGAAAATGTTGAAATGTTGCCAACAGTTACAGCATACACTTACTATACGAACGTTTGTGTAAGAGTGTAAAAATAAAAACCGTTTGAAAATTCTCGAAGGCAAGGAGAATTTGTATAGTTATCACCGGTCTCGCGTTATTATTCGATCAGCCATCGCTGCTGAAGAGATCAAGCGTGTTGCAGTAGTTGTCGCAACAGTGCAAAAATGTGAGATTTGCGTCGGGGATCGATGGCCGTATATAATAATAACGAACATACATAAGTAATGACTATGTAGGTGAGACAGGTGTAGGTACAATACGAAGAATCCAAGGAGGAGGAGGACGAGGCACAGGATTTTTTTCACTCGTCCTAATGAATATATATACGTATAACGTATTACGTGCGGTTGCGTAAAAATAAAATGAAATATTATTAAAACGAACGGACGACACCTGCAGTTGTAGGTACCTGTGGTATGACGGTGTATAACATAAAATTATTATATTATTATTGTAACGACGTCGGGAGATTTCGCGGTGAAAGTCGACTGACCGAAAACCGTTTCGAAAAAATATATATATCCACACGCTAATGCTGGTACCTACGGGCTACGATTACACACACACACACACACACACACACACACACACACTCGCGCACGCACAATTACGTACACACAAACACATACATATGCGTACCCGTAGGTCGTAATCTGCCCGACACACACGCGCAACGCACTTACCCTAGTCATCCGGTCAGTGGGAATTAGATCTGTTTCCGTAGGAATATTCCCAGCAGCAGTTGATGGAACCCATGTCTCGTGCGTGCCGCTCGATATGATTATTATCGAATCACGATACAACCCGACGACGACAGCGACGAAGACTTACACGGTATAATATTCGAAAACGATAACTGTTTACGCGGTGTTTACGCGATATTAACCTACGCTACGATATCTTGTGAATCACGGCCGAGGGCCGGATTTAAATTTCAAAAATCTTTCAACATCTGTAACATCGCACCTAATAACTAATATTAATTATTATTACATATTATATTATGTTATTATACGTTGCGGTGCGCTGCGGACCTTACGCGACGAACCCGTGTGTGGATGGCGCGCACGAGTTTCGTACAGTGTCCGTGTATCGGTATTACGGTCGTGGTCTCGGTGGTGGTAGTAGTAGCATTAGTAGTTGTGCAGTACTAGTAGTACAACTGGTAGTAGAAGTGGTAGTAGTGTGGCGGCGGTATGAAAAAACTCGTGGAGAACGGCGCGGGCGCGCTCGCGATCAATCGATTGTTGTCGCGCGGTGCGTCGTCGTAGGTACGCGATATTATTGTTACTATACAACGCGGAAACCATAAACATCGTCGATATCGCCGAGTTTTAACATCGAGCGCGCGTACGATCAGGTACCACCAACCCCACCGTACCGTGACCCGGAGACGGGGCTGTCTTCGGCGGGGGTTGGCGTCTTGGTAGAGGATCGCGGAAGAAGCAGAAGGGTGGTCGAGGCGTGTAAGACGCAGATATTATTCCTCTACCCGGGACCCAGTCTGTCCAACCCGCGACCCGGAGGGTTTGTCCGCCGCCGTCGACGGACGGACAGGTGCGACAAACATCGATTCCAATACTACACGGTCACCGACGGCGATTGTTGAGCGCCATGATGATGCGGTGGAGCGAGGCGGGGGCAGTCGGCGGCGGCAGTCTCGACGATGAGTCATGCGATCACATGCCGATACACACACACTCGCACGCATATACTCAGGCCCGAATCGACCTTACGAAACCGCTGCGGTGGCACTATTATAATATAGCTTTACGCGCACACAGAGTAGTTTTGGTGGTAACGCGGGAGGGAGGGGGGGGGGTGTTGTGAGCGTGAGGAGGACGGACAGACTGCAACCTTGCTCACGGGCCACCGTGCAATAGTGCGCGCATTGTATAATAATGATAATAATATTATGTACATGTATACAAATAAATATTATTATTATTATATTATTACTATTATGCAGTAGGTGGTACGTAGCAGTGGATAGGAGGATTTTACCAAATAAAAATTGTTAGATAAAAATCGGAAAAAAAAACAGTACTCGTACTATTTGTCCATATTTTATTTTAATATGGACCGTGTTATCACCCAACATACCTATATAATATTAAATATGAAATTATTGAAGAACATCAGTTTCGTCGTTATTATAGGACTTAAATATAATTTCTCGATTATATTTGCAACAATTTGAAGTATAGTCAATAACAATAATACTACATTGTATATTTCTGAATTCATTAAATGGACTGGAAGTCTGGAAAAATGAATTTTAGAAAAAAAACGGACTTGTAACATTTCTAAGATGCGCAGTGCGATTGCACTAAGCTGTAGCCGGCTAGTCTATAGAGCAAGTACGACGATGAATTATTTACATAATTTTTAAAGTGTTCACTCACGACTCTATGCCTCATGCATTATTTTTATGCAGCCGAAATATCGGGTTAAGTCGACTGTTCCACGATTATTGTCTCATTCGAGCTATATAATACGCGACGCCGTGCCCAATTTTCCTCTAGAGTACTGAATTAAAATGTTTTTTTGTGACGACAATGTCATCGACATTTGATCTGACAATAAAGCAGGAACTTTATTATTATTACTATCACTCCAATTGAAATAATATATCGTCGTTCAAGTACTCGAGTTCGACGTCTCTACTCGTTTGTTTCGAGTTTAAGTAGGTAGTGTTTATCTTATTATTTTTATTATTATTATTAATATAGGTAAAGTACCAGTGAATGATGTCATCGGCCGTTATGAAATAGAAGTAAATCGTATAGGTACATTTAGATACGGTGGTTACATTAATTCACGATTTACGACTGTGTACAGTTTTTTTTTTTTGTTCTTATCGAATGTATAAACAAAAGGTCAACAGTTCGTATAAATGACGATACGAGACCACAACATTATACGCGAGTAATGAGTTTATTCTGTTCGCTAAATAATTTATTTTGATTATCACTTCCAATAGGTTACTATTTATATCCTGATACGATTCGAACAAAAACGAAGTATTTTTTTATTTAGCACGCAAACGATTTCAAATAATTTACATTATTAAGAAAATGTATTTTTAGTAGATATTTCAATAATATTTCAGATTAGAATAATACATGATAATTATAGTAATTTTATTTTAAAAAAAAGGAAAAAAAATTCATAAAATAGACATCGATAAAGTTATGGTTATCATTATTATTCAATATCGCTGAATGCCATATATTTTTACATAATATTTCCGGTAAGTAGGTTAATAAAATTGTGGTTATTGTTGTATTATTATTTATTTCCCACTATTTTACTGAAGAAGTAAATTGAAATTGATATTTTATCAGCAGAAAGTGTTAGAAATTATAAAGCAGTTCAAAATAAATGTGAAAAAATAATATGAAAAAAAAAACAAATGTTTTAACAACTATACACACATCAATTTATTGTTATATTATTAAATATAATTAGTATAATAGGTTTTTATATTGAAACTAAATCGAAAACGTTTCAGACGTTATTGAAAGTTCGACTAATACAAATATTAAATATACTGCATTTTAGCGCTTATATGGTAAAAGTAGCTATAGTAATATGACGGTCATAAAGGGGGTAAGAGAATATGGCGCATGACTCACCTGTGACTGTGTATATTGATCTTTTGTTTTGGGGAGGTGTCTTTTTGGGTTTCTCTCTATCGTATCGTCGGAAAATTGGTAAACTTTTAAATATTATTCTGAACAATATGAAGGATTAACTTGCGTGTATTGGACGTATATTATGGACGCGTACGACAATATTTTAAATACTACGCAAAAAATGTACTTTACTGCAGCAGACACGAGCGACCAAATACTAGCGAATTTTCAAGGTCCAACTTTACATTATATACTCATGCCCATTACGCTGCAGCAGTATATATTGTACAAACCTCGTTTGTATATATGAATTTGAACGTATAAATTATGACTCATGCCAAGAACTGACGTATAACGAGAAACGTCTGATTGGTCGATAAAATACGTGCACAACTTTGAAAAAAAACAACATTAAAGACGCACACCGTAAGTTATTGAAATTTGAAAGTTTGAACCTAATTTTATCATCGTACTGCCGGTCTTGTACTCGTAAAGGGGTATTGTATATGCAATTTAATAGCACGGCGGTGGTGTTTTTTTTTTAATTTAAAGCATTAACTGTTATTTATTCAAACTATAGTGTTTTCCGTACTAAAGTGTATTTGCTCATTGAAATATATTGAGTTGTCAACTTTTGTGACTTCAAAAATTACACTTTAAAACATATACTTCAATAAAATATGTACTTAAATTATTAATTTTAAACTTATGAGTTTTTGTGTTCAGGCGTTGATATTATATCGTGATATAACCCCAGTTAGGTATAGTATATTGTAGAAAAATTACAAATTTACTAAAGTTAAAATTTAAAATCTGTTATCTTTTAAAATACATTTTTATGACAAAGTAGGTTCAGCAAGAAACATTAGAAACACTCTGTCATAATATGAAGAATCGGCTTTAAAACAATATTGTAAGATATATTAACTAATAATTATATATATTTTTTTTATTGATCATTAAATACATCGATATCTAGACCATTAGTATAAGAATTTTGTGTTGGGTTAGGAATATTATATATTATATTATAAATTATAATTTTTACCATTACAATGGTCACACCCATCACACAATATTATATTATAGCAGCATCTATATTAGACTCTAAAGTCTTACTAGATTTTACGTAATGGTTGTCTTAAAATTACAATTTCTAAAGAATTTAATACATAATTATTATACTAAGTTTTACTTACAGCGGTCATGCGTGCTGGTTGTAGATGGTAGGGAACGTTTCCTGGACGGCGAACGAACACTTAATCTGGGTACGGCTATTCCCATCATGCTTAAGTCTGAAAATGAATACAATAATTATTTAGAAATGGCTGCTTTATTAAAATACAAAATATGGTGGAAAAAACCTATTGAAAAAATATTGTTCATGTATACAACAGTATGATTCGTCAAAATAATAGATGTTTATAATTCTAACCTCAATGTCATTCAAATATAAAGTAAAATACATGGTTAACAATAATAATGAATATATGGCCACATTGGATTGAATTGCCATATTTCAATAGGTAATACAAATCTTCATAAATACTTAAAAATACCAACCCTCGACCTATTAGTTAAACAACAACAAACTCTTCATTCCATAGTAAATAAAACTCTCATAACAATTCGATAATAAAACTCCTTTATATTATAAAATTATTTTCCTCACTCCCCATAATCCAGAATGTTGTATGCAAATACTCAATGAAATTGGCCCATCAAAAGTTTACTCTTATAATAAATAATAAGTCAGACGTAGTCGGGTGTTGGTGCCGAGTGGCTTCTCGTAAACAAGAGAAAACTTGTTATTTATTATTAATAGTATTATGTCATCACACTTATTGATTGTATATTTATATGGATTACAAATAAAAATAATAAACAATGTAACAACAACAAAATTACAGTACTCAGGTTTGTTTATTTGTTAAAATGTTCGTTTTAAAATTGTCATGTACAGATTACAGATAGTACAGATAATATAAAGATTACAGAAGATGCCTATGTTCGTTATCATAGTCTCAGAATTGAACTATGTTAACTATGTTTGACGTGTTAACTGAAACATTCCTTTTGAATTATTTTTATTAATGTGTTCAATAATTATAGCTCTCATTGAATATGATGTGTTTTTGAAAAATGTATTACATATTAAAGTAGATAGGTAGGTAAGAAGATACGTACATAGTTGAAGATAATTTTAATGTTGATTAATAACTTAAAAAGTTAAAGAGTTAAAATCAAAACTATATTAATATTAAATGTATTCAAGAAAACTTGATAATTTAAATAAATTTGCGAAATTTCAACTGTCATATTATTTTATGGTTCTAGAATTTGTTTCGTGATTGTGTGCTATAATGTAGTATGCACTATAGCTCACATTAGAAGCCTTATAAATGGAAGAAGGTCATAATGCACTTCGAGTCCAGTTTTATTGATTTTTATTACTGGTCGATATTTATTATAAGTTATAACCCTATTGTATTATTATTATTATTATGAATATTTTAACAAAGAGATGAGTTATGACACGTATGATTAACTATACTAAAAAGATCAAAAGCGTAATAAAATTTGTACCATCAAAATAAAGTCAAATTTCCCAGCAGACATTATTATATTGTTGAGCCAAATCGTATAGTTCAGCTCAAAAAAGCCATAAATACGTAGATGCAATCATTGGGTTGACGTTTTACCCTACGCATTCACTCGCGTTCGAAGTCAAGGGCGTTTGTTTTTTAAATAGAACAGACAGAAAATGTGTTTTAATTCGTAACACAAGATAAATTTACACCTAAATTTCTTGTACAGAATTAAACAGTGACTTAATATTAAAATTACTTTCATTTTAGTATGGAATGTTCGTTGTATTTATATGTGTGGTTTTATTTTTCAGTATAATATAATGCCTATAAAATATTACACGTATAAAAGTATAAATACTTGTGATTTAATCGGAATGGAATTTTAAGCTGGAACTGGAATACACTTTTAGAGCACATGAATGATATGTCCGTTGAATTCCTTATATATTAGTAGAAGCCCTTACATTGTTTATGCTAGTTATTATAAACCGACTGATTGATCGAAAAACCAACAACCCATAATGGATAATCCATAACTGATAAGAGTATTGTGGATAATAGGATAAAAAAAAAATATACAGATACCACGATCTTAATTCATAATCTATGAAAAAATCGATTTTGAGTTAAATTAAAATTAAAACCATAATAAATAGATAGTTCTAGTATTTTAATGAGTAAGGAACCATAGGCCAAATTTAAAACACTGGTTAAAACGATGCATTTAACAGTTATTATTAAATTTTTAATTTAACAATACTAAAATACATTTTATTACATCTTTTAAATTCTATACTTGATAGTTAATAGGTTTAGTGATTTTGTTACATTTGTAATCCAAAAAAAATATTTTATACCGATATAATATATGCTTGTCTCGTTTTGCTTCAGTTCCCCTGGTTATGTTTAACAATATTGTATAATGATTTATTATAAATACATTTCTTATTTTAGTTAAAAATGAATTAAAATAAATTAGTTTGAAAAAAAATGTGCATTGAATAATTTATATTATTTATAATGATTTTTATTCTGATTATCAAACAAGCGTGTACTAAGTGTAAACCTGCAAGTAGGTAGGTAGGTAGGTCTTTTCTTAGATTAAAAAAGCAGACGACATCAATTATTTTTAATCATGAATACGAACAATGTCATACTCTAGAACTACTTTTAAAAGTTGATAATAATTCTTTAAAATAATTTCAATAGACGTAATTTCGACTTGAATTAGTTACAATACCACACAAAACTAAAAACATGTATAGACATTTTGGGTAAAAAATAATTCATAAGTAGATCTTACTTAAGGTTTGAGGAGAACTGGAATAAAACCAATGGGGGATTGCGGTGGATTGGATGACTTGAAGAAAATCGCATGAACAATAATAATTATACTACTAAAATGTGAACCCGTCCGATAGCCACTGCAGTGTTTAACAGCATGAAAAGAAATGACGCCGAGTTTTCGTCACCACGCGTTACCGCGCGAATACTCAGGCTGGTCTATCATAACCTTGAGACGACCACCATAATAATTGACCTTATTATTATAAAAATAAGATTGTTAATATTATAGCCATATTAAAGGCGGAAGGACGAGCTTTATTTAAACACAATATCCATACGTATTGGTATTTCGTTATTTTTCCTCTTTTTGCGGCCATATGTCATAAGTCTGAGAACGATCTAATTTTGGTCAAGTAGTATAATATGCGAAGGGTTTTTAAAGCGTCATAGCATGTATATGTTTAGAGAAAAAGTTAAAAAAAAGCATAGAAACAAATGAACCTAATAATATATATTATTTATGTCATGTGACATAAACGGTGTGAATTATGTTTAATGTAGCGCGATTACCGCCAATTTTGTCACATATTTTGGAAGACTCTGTATACCTACATTATTAATTTTAATATTTAACGGGCAGGCGCCCAGATACACGAAGTATACACATTACATAATAGACGTTTTAACAATTATATAACTATTTTATATACATTTATTGGTTATAACTTAAATCTAAAACGTTAATGGTACTTAAAACAGTATCTTTCAATATTCGACACCTAGCTGATGTAAAAAAAATATGATATGATGGCATTATATTCAACTACGCTTGACAAAGTTTTAAATGGTATCTATTACAAGTATTACAAATTGAAATGGATCCACCTTCCACAACGATATTATATAATATTTTTTGTTGAATTTGATAATAAATTATTAATACATTTTTTAATCGTAAAACTTTGCACAATACTAATATTTACCAATAATAAATGGTTGTGTTTAACATTTTTCAGGTTTTGATATATCAATATTTGATGAAAAACCATTGTACGCAATAATGTGTAATTGTATTCGTGATAGCACACTCGTTACTGTGAGCTACTTGCAATAACAATATTACAGTATATGGGCGATGGGTCTGGTTCTATAAACAATATACTAATATATATTATATTATAGTGTGGCGGCGTGTGTCGTTTGACTCATGCTCATCCATTTATATTTCCATTTCTGTTTAGTATAAGGTACTGATTCTCACGCAATTTGACAGGAAGGTAAATAATATTAATAGCTATTCGAATACGCTTGGAATATCGAGTCATTATCCTTATATGTAATTGTACCTAATGAAATATAAAAAATTAGGTAATTTACGACTGTTTTTCTTTGTTCTAAATAATAAGCCATATTGTTGAATATTGTAATATGTAATTTTTATGGTTATTATCATAATACTAAATGTTTATGCGATGTACTAATTTTAAAATTTTCTTAATAATATTAGATCTTGTATATTATACAACTATACAAGAAACAACTTTCGTTAGAACAAAGAAGGAAATCACAATCGACACTCCATCTGCATACAATAATATTGATTTCCTGGTTTATTCGTATTTATGAGTTTTAATGGCATGCCTATACCATATATGTAAATAAACCTTACACAATAACCATCATAACTAATTCCGTCCTATATAATTTAATCGAGTTCGGATTTATCAAAATTACATTATTATAACAGTAAAGCGGTAACTATTTTAATGTTCACGCTGAAACAACTCCAGGTAAATACTGACTATGAATTACACCAGATGTATACGTTACATTTCATGAAGTGGTATGATATGATATACTGGTATGACGTATACGTCATGTACGAAATGGCGGTTAAAATTAACTATTTATTACATCAATTCAAATTCTAACGAAAATAAAATGGTTTATCACAAATAATGATACAAATCGAAGAGTTGCACAAAAATATATTGTAAAATAATAACTTTATGAAAATCAATGCTAATCGCATATTTTATTGGCTGCACGTACATATCCGTAGTGGTAACCACAATATAGAAAAATAAATGTAAATAAATGTATTATACGTAGCTACCAGGCTACCTAATTGTACAGAAAACAGCTATTTTACTACTCTGTTACCACCATTATAAGCAGTAACAAATTAAGTTTTATAAATACAATTGGAAATTTCGTTCAATTTAGAGTATACTCAGTACAATAATTATTGCAAATATGAATTTAGATATTGTTTGAATTTATAAGTGCTAAAAATTACGTTTATCGTATTATCTATACTTAATAATATATAGTCTCCACTATAATATAGTATTATAGCTTTAGTATGATACATGTAGTATATTATAATGTGATCATGAAGGCCTATACCCAAATTAGCATAATAAATACGGCATTGTAAACTTGCAACTTAAGGTGTTTGTAATATTTATTTCTAAGCCAAATAACGTTATAGGGCTAGTAATTCAGAAATAGTTTTTTTTTATGTCGATATATTTTATTATAAAATATAAACCTAATTAAAATTTTTATTGCATTATAACATTCAATATTAAAACAACATAAAATTAAAATATCATTGATTAACAAAAATATATTAAGGGATGATTCCTAATATAATTTATATAACATTTTTAGTTGATTTCTAATTAGGCTTGTTCATAAAATATGATTATGTAAAGCAAATATAAATAGGTATATAATATATTTGCATCGATAAAAATATTGTTGTGAATGTTGTAACATAATCGTATAATCTACATAATATATCATACTCTTAAGATTTTCGTTACTCGTTATTTGAAGTTTGACAGATTTTGTTGTCAATATTTCATTGCTCAACTTTTGTAACAATAATGTTTTGTGTTATTTTAATAACCACAATACGACTTCACATCAGTTGATGATGCAATGATTTGAAAACAATACATCACATGCTATACATAGAAACAATATTTAATATACCTACATCATCATAGTCCATATCCAACAAGACAAACAAATTAATATACAATTATTCAATTTTTCTGTAGACAAGTAATGCTCACATAATATGATTCGGCCAGAATCCAAAAACATGGGCTATAGTATAAAAAAAAATAACAACTGACCCAGTATTTAATATTTTGTTTACTAAGAGATTAATTTTGGCAAGATTTTTTTTAGAATTCGTTTATTCGCAGTGATGTATCTGGGTTATTATCTGAAAAACAACAACCCTAAACCCTGATATCTCACTAGAAAAGTATTTCAGTAAAAAATGTATCAACGACCCTTGAATGGAAATCTTAACATTATTAAAAGTATTAAACTTATAGTCAACAAAAAAATATTTTAAAAAAATCAGACCCAATAGTAATATTACTAGTTACTGTATTATCATTTCAATAAATTTAAACACAACGATTATTGAATCACCCTATAAAATAGAACACATTTTTAATCTATTGTTTAAATTTTGTTTTATAACTATAAATTGTCTATTGCCACTTTAGTACTTTATACAACCTGCTTAAGTAATTCGTGACACCCGCATATTGTGTTATTTCCGTCTTACAAACGTACAACATAGCAAATTTGCGTTCGGGAGAACCAATTTTGTGTTGGCTTTTATATTAGAGTGGATAATTATTGACCTATTATAAAAGTATAACACTTAAAGACAGTTAAAGTAAATACTTATAGAACATTATATCTGTTTGTACGATATTAAAATTTTTAAGTAAGTTATGATCATTTTAAATTTGTTATATTTTACATACCTAATCATAAATTTGAAATTAAAATGTAAAAAAACCAATGTGCATACATATAATATTCATACCTTTAATTTGTATTATACAATTATAATAATATGTTAAATATTTATTTACTCTAATTAAATCTGACAACACAAAATGTGTTTTTCTTAATCTGGATATGCTATGTTGTATGTACGTTTATAGACTGTAACAACACATGCGAGTAAGGCGCCTGCTACAAAGTAGAATTAAAAAAACAAATAATTATATTTGAAGTTTTGAAAGTAATATTGTGTAATTACATCTTGTGTAATGGCATCTTCCATGAATAAATAAGTAAAAATTGTTTTTCTTCTTCAAGTGTTATAATAATTATTAATAAATAATCCTCATTGTATGTTTATATAGTTGAAGCATATCATCAACATTTTAAAAAAACCTGATAAATCAACAATACAATGGCTGTTTAATAATTTTAAACTGATATTATAATATAAGTACTATAATAAATTAACTTTAGATCATAAAATATGATTTCGAATCCTTTGAGATCTAAATTTTACATCCATTTTAAAGCTATAAGTATATATTATTAAAAAAAACTGTAAGTTGTTGTTTTAAATTCGTTTTAATAATTAAAATATTTTTATCAAATATCAATGAACAATTCGTTATACCAACAATATGTAAATATTGTCTATAACTGTATTTTATAATTGAGCATCTAGTATTAAATGTTATAAAATGGTAGAAATAATAATTTATTGAATTAAAACTTAAACAATATTCATATTTCAATGTTTAAAATATCATATACCTATATATTATGGATAATTGATTGTTTGAAATCAGTATTTAAAACTAATTAATTTATATTAGATTATACTTTATAGACGAGAGATGAGGGACGGGAATATAGTAAAATATACTTTCACAATCATTATAAATTATTCAATTTGTCAATACAAACATGATATATTATGTTTACCTTGTTCAATAGTTTCACGTGGTTTCCAACGACCCTTGCCGAAACACATTTTTAACGTCTTCATTCCCCAAGACGTGTTTCTGTGCTTATTACGAACTGAACACGGTATATCTCGTCGCATTTTCATGAAAAATAAAGTTATTATAATCTGTGTTTATTTACAACGGTGCACAGAAATCATCATACGCAAATAATAACTTAGGGAAAAAAAAACTTTGTAAAAAATTACAAAAGAAAAAAAGAACATTCGTGTGTTTTAAATTCGGTTAGCATAAGTATTTATGTCGGTTTTAGCTAAACGTTGTAAATACAAACCGGTACGATTCACTTCTCATCGTGTTGACTGTTCAATTCACATTAAGCATTTATCATTTCACGTACCCACCTACCTACCTAACAAATTTAACCATTCTGTAAATTACAGATAAGATAACAACAAGAAGATTAATAAAATTACCCAGATTATTTAGGTCCTTGTTCAGGTGTTAAAAATAAGTTTGAGTAAACTACAACTTGTTGGATACTTTTAAAAGCGTATAATAAAGTATTATAGAGTGTATAAAATATTGTGGTTACGATATAGCCGAATACAGCCAACTTAGTAATATTATGTTAGTTGTTAATACTTAATGAGAGTAAAAATATTTTTTGAAGTATAGATAATTATTATTTTTCTATAAATGAATTCGGGCAAATTGTATAACATTAAATTTCAAAATAATTATGAAATGCGGTAATAGGTATACCGTTGGGTGGCTAACTAGTATCGCTGTTTATTAGATTTAAAAGCAACAATAAATCATTGTGTTTGAAAAAACGATTTGAAAAATATTTTGATTTACCTATAACCAGAAACGTCCAAGGTTTTGATAAAACAGGTTTAGAAGAGCACAATGCCACTATAATACTATATTATGTAATTTTAAAACCAAAAATAATTAAGAGTTTAAATTAAAAAATTAAAATTGAAACTTAATGTATATATTCAGGTACATGTTGTGTCAACTTAGCTCGACGTTAAACGGATTAGAGATTAGAGAATAAATTATAATCATATAATATCTTGCCTTCACAAATGTTATGAACTATAAGTCACAGGTGGTAAGTTTCAACCAATTTTGTATGTATGCATTGGTGGAGACCAAAATTATGGTACCCGTAATATCGAAAACAAAGCAAATAGTCAAATAATATGGTACCTGTACAATATTTATTTTAAAAGGTATTGTAAAATATGATTTATAATCTAATATTTTAATATTTAAATAATAGGTGATTGAGCGATTGATGAAAATAAAATTGTTACAATATATTCGATGAAAATTATTCGAACAATACATTATCAACTATTAACTAATAGGGGATAACAACTGATCAGGAACTCGCTTTGCTCTGTAAGTTTTTAGTATACCAAGTCATTGAGAGCAACTGTAGTGCATGTTGTGTTAAATTTAAATTTAATGATAAATCATTGCATACAAAAAACGATTTTGATCGAAGACTGTCAATCAGCCTATATTTTTAAAGACATAAGTTATTTATTTATCTTTTTTAGTAGTACATCTATATACCTAATATATATAGTCTATACCTATACTACCTATCACCGACACCTTTTATAGCAGATCATGCTTATATTTCCGGGTTGCATGAACAATCACTAAATATCAATAGTAAGCTAATGGTCCCTTAAACCCATGATTGGTCAATTACATTTTATTGAATCATTAAATCAATATATTTTTCATGCAACCCGACATAATATATGATATTGCCATGAGTACATAATTCCGTACTTGTATTTAGAACGGAACTCTTATAAGAAGTTAAGTTATATACAAACAACATTTTTTTATTAACTATAAATTTATGTTCGTTTTCTTTTTCGATGCTTTTGCTAATTAATCGATGACGTTGTTGCTTAGTAATTTAGTATACTTGATGATGTTATTATGATTAAAGTAATTTATTTTACTAGTGAGCATTAATACTTCGCAGTAGATTAAATTCATTTTCGCCAAAGAAAAATACATTTGAAAAGTCATTGTGTGTATAAAATATAATAATATACTTTAAAAGTTTCAAGTACCCACGAATAATATTTTTAATTTACAACAACATATCATTAATCATTATTCTTGATTATTTAATATGTATAAATTCGACCACATTTAAACATCAAACAAAAACTGTGCTACATATTATTAGGTTACAGAATAACCTACTTTGTTTTACATTTTCAACCCTTACCCATAAAAGTTGAACATTTTTAAAATGTTTGATTGTAAAATTATTTGTAAATTTTGAATAAATGAATTTTGTCAACATTTTAACTTTAAATGACTAACCTTGTAGTACATTTTTAAGTTTTTTGACACGACGAAAATTGTTTTTACCGACATTAGTTTAAAAAAACAAATAATAGTTGAAATTTTCATATGCCTATAAATAGTTAAACATGAGTCAAAATATTTTGAAAATTGTATGGTGTATAGAAAACTCAGATATAAGTTTTCAGTGGACACTTCATGTATCTACGATATTTTTTTATATATAGTTTGAAAACTGTTGGGAGTTTTTTACTTTTGACCCCCCAAAGTACCATCTAGATTCACTTTCCTACCAGAAAAGATGCTGTTGAAGAAAAATCGAAACACTTTTACTGTTCTAAAACGTGATTACTGACACAAAAAAAAAAATAAAAAAACATGCATCATTGTAAAATCAATACATTCATTGCTCCGCTCAAAATCTAAAATTAACAAATATTTCGAATGTCTATAAATAGTTCAAAAACAATCAATATATTTTGAAAACTATAGTGAAAAATGAAAATATCAAGTATCTACGGTAATTTGTTTTTGAATGACAACCAAATACGAAAAATTTGATTTAGTCAGAAATCGAGTTTACTGAAAAATGTTAATTTAGTACTGCTTTAACTTTTTATTTTTGACCCCCTTAAGTAGTGCCAACTGAATTCACTTCTTGACTTTTCTATCGGAAATTATAATATTGGAGTTGAATATCTAAGCATTGTCACCGCTCTTACAGGGGAAGTGATGACGTAAAAATAACACACACATCATTGTATAATCAAAACTTCCATCGCTCCACTCAGAATCAAAAATTAATATTTTCTATTAATAGTTTTCGCCAAAGTGGGACCGTCACCCCTAATTCGGTACGTCTGGACTTTGGACCTTATGGGTGCAGCCTAGTAGGTAGCTGGTAGTATCCAGGACACCGCTCTATATTGCATCATAATTATTATAATGTAGCGTTCGTAGAGCTTGAGGCTGCGTTTAAAAATTAGAATGACAAACGAAAATCGCACTGGAAGGGTAGGCTAGCCCCGTACATATTACAGTGCATGGGGGAAACATATTTAAGCCTAATGCGCCGTGTTTATCTTTAACCGGAGGCAGTCGGCGGTGTTGTTGTTTTTCCAGCCCCTTGTTTTCCGCGGGATCAACGCGCGAGCGGATTTGGGAGGGATGGTTGTTGCAGCGTGATACACTTTATAGTGCTGCGCGCGCGTGTGTTTGTGATAAATACAACAAAAAAAAAAACCAACCAGGACCGGCAGGGAGGGGTGTACGTCCAGAATAAGACGGAAATATCGTGAGTCATCGAACGCCGCGCCGACGGCCTGCCGGTCTGCGTATTAATAGAGAGCGAGCGCGCAGGGACCTCCCACACACATACGAACGTGCACACGCGGGACACGGCGTGGCGTACACATAAATGGACCTCTTCCGGCCGGTCCCTCGGTGACAAAAACAAAAGGTTTTCACAGCCGGACAGCAATGTTTTCTGCTTTTCTGTTTAGATCCCTATTCACACGCCCCATTTATATGATTATAACAATATACGATCAACGTGTATATACATGTTACAGTGTATTTGAGCGTGATTAATCTATGAACTATTTATACCTAAGGCTGGGAAGTTGCTGCGCCCTAAAAAAAATGCATTCGTTAAAATTATTCAATGATGTAAACGTGACAAAAATAGATACATACCCAGCTATACATGCTACTTCAATTATTTATTGATTATTTTAATTATTATAATTGCAACTTATGAACACACATTAGTGTATCTAAGGAGAAAAAAGTGCGCAAGTATAGATGACAGCTCTGCTATACAGTGGGACTCAAGTGTAGATCGTCATTGAGTAGATCCGTGATAAGGTCACTGTAATCGATGTGTTAAATTATAATTCAATGATAAGTTATTGTACAGGTTTTTTTTTTATTAATATTCTATACAAATTTCTTATTAGCCCCCACTATAATAACAGACATTTTTTGGTTATTTTAAAGAACATTTTACTATTTTAGAGCTCCAGAAACTTAATGTGGGTAGGTTCTAGGAGGAAAATAACGCTAAACACCATAGTTACTCATGATAAAATTAAGTACATTGTATTTATGTGTACATTATTTTTAATCGTCTATAATGTATACTTAAAAATATTTCCTCACTACACTAAAAGAAATATTCTGCAACACCGTGTGGTTGTCTCAACGTCACAGTCGTACGCTTGGAAAAGGTAAGGCAAAGAAGAACTGTAGTAGATTGAATAATGTATATAAGTGCGTTTATTAAATACGTTATATATTTGTGGACAGAGTGTAAACACTCTGCCCGACGAATTAGTAAAGTTACGACTGGAATTAAAGTACAAGCGGGTAAGCGGCAATGTGGGGCGTGGCTCAACAACCTGCATATACGCCCTAAAAAGGACTAGAAATGATTCAAGACACGGCGTTGTAAGTACGTGGCACAACGACTAAACTAAGCTCTACAATGTGGTATACTGCAGGGACTATTTCTAATATGCTATGGCCTATCGAGACTAGTAATTACATAGAGTCTCACCTAGTAACATGGTATAGATAGACTTGGAGGTTAATTACAGCTATTAGGTTATTAATAAACTAAGTGTACACTTTTGAAACCAAAGTCAGATCTGTGGTTATATGTAGCTATAATGTTAAAACAGTTATTTTTAAGAACTGCGTCTTAAAACATTTGTATGTTTATTATTTCCTTGAGAAATCTGCTTTCAAATGAATGAATGGAATAGAAATTAGATGTTTTGACGTTACACAAATAATAACTAAACAGTCTAAATAGATACTATTTTACAACTGTGGTATCACATAGACACGTGATATACGTATGTATAATATTCGCAGATAAAAAATGTATTATTAAACAATTTTAGCCAACTATATAATATTATCCTTAGAATAGATGTACTATTTTTGAACCTACCTTCAAATCTTTTAAAAAAAATTTTTATCCCTCCGAATTTATATTTAAGTTACCTTGCTCTTCGATAAGAGGTTTCACCTAAGTGAGGAGCAATAATGCTACTTTTTCTTTTTGTATATAATTTTCACTTATGGAATATTTAAGTTAGCAAAAAAGAATAAGAAATGTATTATTATTATTATCATTATACTACACCTAATTTTAGTTATATGACGATTGCTCGGATCATTACTTGCTTCTGGTTATTAAGGAAAATAAAAATCAACATCACATTAACTAACATTCATAAATGATGTCCAACGGAATATCCATACTAGTTCTATTAGAACTGTTGTTTATTTGTATAAGATGTTAACAATTTGACAAATTATCAAAAATTTCGGAAAAACAGTAGCTATATAGGAAATTGTATGTAGATGTGAAAATGAGATTAATATCATGATATTCAGTTTTAAGCAACATAATGATTTTTTTACTACGTGTCCGTGAATCAAAATGTTGTACACATATAGAAAAGTTGTATAATACCTAGTATATGTTTGATACAAATAGACAAATAGTTATTACCTGTGCAGTATCTATATAGTAGTATAAATATTGTAGTGTACTGGTGTCTACATATGTTTTAGTACATAGCTTATTGGTATGTAATTATTTAGTTCGTTTGTTTCGTTGATGTGTCACTCTCATTGTTTAATTTTAATAAATTCCGAAAATAGAACATTCGTTATTGGTTATAATTAAGTAGGTATTAAGGAATTAGGCGTGTGTATACGTTAATAGAATCTTTACGTTATACTTGTAAATTAGCTAAAGCGCTAGGCTAATACTTATAAGTTATAACTTAAATAAAATATTAAATACAGTCGAGTCGTGATAACTTAAAATTGAAGGGAAATAAGAAATAATTTTGAGATATTTATTATTTATTCGAAATACCTAACTCGAATTTAACCTAACCTGCCTAGAGGGGAATAAAAAAATAGAGTCGTCAAGTTTTTCGTGTTATTGCGATTCAGCTGTATTATACTAACAAATAATATAATCTAAACCGATTTTTAAAACTGGGTTTAGTAGCTAATTAATACTTGATAATTTTTTTTTTTTTGATTGGACTCAGTTATTTAATGATTCTCGAACCTATTCGTATAAAAAAATCTAGTTTAGAAAACAAGCATGCGTGATCATTATGAAACTAATTCAATCGGAGCACCTAGAAGCTAAAAAAAATATTTTTTCTGTTTGATGGTTTTAAATATTTTTGAACTATACTTATTATAGCCTATAGGTAATCAATTTTGAACATAAAGTACAGATTAATGCATTATATAATGAATTATATTACCTATTCATAAAAAAATTTTAAAACGAATCGAGGGAGACATGAATCTGCACTTAACAACTCTCCCCTTATAGCTTATGCGTATCTCATTGAATCGTTATATAAGCTATATTTCATCTCAGTGGTTCTAAACTTTTTAAGGGAACTTTAATGATACTTATGAAATTTGATTTTATAAAATCACATATTAATGCACTTATATTCTTGTGTTTCCAAATACATTCACTTTAGGTATAGGTACATACAATATTGACTATGGAATATGGGTATCATTAAAATATATTATAGTTATTTACATTATTACCATCTACCCATCTACCCATCTTTCTATTCTTTCACACATAATCCATATTAAAAATTTTAATAGTGCTATATTTTTGATCTCAAAAACCCATGGAAATCTCATTTTTTAGTATAACTGTAGACTTATGCTGAAGAATTTTTTATTCAACCCATTTAAGTTAATGGTGACTCAGCATTTACAATGATATTATTATATAAAACAAATTTAAGTGGGTGCGTACATCGATAACCAATTAATACTATATTATAACCATTTTTATCTTCCTTAAAATATTCACAAACGTTTTACTTTTGAAAAAAATGTATTTACTTTACACTTAAAGTATTCCATAAAAATAAAACATAAGTAAATATCAAATATTTACTAACAGGCTACAGTTCATAACTTGACATAAATGTGTATCTTATACTCACATCAACTTCCATACATTACACTAAGACTACAATAATATTTGAGGTGTATATTATGTTATAAATATAAACTAATATTCCGAATATTTCATAAAATGTTCATAAATGTTTATTGACCTTGTTATAGGTCATAAGTGAAGTGAAAATAATTAATTTAATTACAATATGTAATCGAGCTAAAGTATCTTAAACAATTTTTATATTATTAGGCTTAAATACCAATAATGTATACATTAATAATTTATTGTATTTTAACAAAATGAACTAAAAAAAAGGTTATATCGCTTAAAGGTGTGTGGATAATATTATATCTTGCAACGCCAGAAAAAAATGTCTTTGGTAGCCAGTGTGTATGCGAATATTACAAATAGTAGAATAAAAAAAACAATTACCGGTGAATATATGTATATAATATATATAAGTTAACAAAATAATATATCAGCGCTCAATCATTCGCGACATGCGTGGTTTGCGACATTTATAATCGAATTTTCCCCTCTATATACCATGCTCATGCACAGTATTATCTATTATATTTTTATAATATTGCCATCCGTAAAGTGTGCGCAGACTCGTATTATAATTTATAATACGAATCGCGAAATACATACAATAATACGTACCTAGTATGCAATATCGACATATCGTTTCTTGTGTGTTTATCTGCGGTCGGATAAAACATAAAAGTGACACGACAGCTTTTTATCGCAAATCGTTCTTTGTGTACACCGGCGGCGGTGGTGTTGAATACACTCGCACGTGCCAGTTTGTCTGCACGTGTAAGCTCTTCGCCGCCGGGCGACAAATAATGTGAGCCAACCGATGATAATGAGTCATCCTGCAGACTGCTGGGTGTGTGTAAATAGGGACTGGGGAGGTTCGACTTTTAAAAATATCCTCTGCGCATGTGGTGTGTATAATATAATCGTATGTGTATAATATAATATAATATATTATTTATAACATCCTAGCTGGATTGAAACGAAACGTGTGTATACCTACTGCATGCAGTTATAATGATATATTAATATTATTAATCGCTTTTATTAAACAAATACAATTGAAAAATGTCCTCGGCGCTCAGCATGTCAGAGTGTATTCATCGACTGCAGTTGTATCTTCAACATATGAAAATAAGTTGAATATTGTAAAAATTAATCAAATCTACGTAAGTAACGATGTTCGACAAAAATATTTATGAAATTACTTATCTGTCATAGGCCCTAGCTAATATTTTACAAAGATGTTTCCAAGCCCGGATTTAAGGGGGGCAGAACTGCAGAAGAGCCATGGACCTGGGCTCACAACTGATATAGAACAATAGTCGGCAGTACGTTTCATATAATATATTGTTAATGGATATATTATTATTATTATTTGGCTCCGGGCTCAAAATTATCTAAATACGGGCTTGGGTGTAAGTTGTATGGTTAGTTGTAAGTTGAGTCGACATTCAGTATAATGTTAAGTTAAGTTAATTATTAGTAATAATTTATTACCTACTAAATTGTAAATAGTGTATTTAACTAAGAGTTTAAATCCTCTAAACTAAGAGTTTTATCCGTTACTTTAAAGTAACGGATAAAAATACTAACTTAAAAATTCATTTTTTTAGTGATTATATGAAACTTAAGTTTTTTTTAAATTAATTAACAATTTTGTTAAAAATTGATTATACTATTCCTTCTTATTCTACAAGAGTATAATATTTATAATTTATTAATATTCATAGTTGTTATGCCGTAAAACTGTGAAATCATAGTTTTATAAGTTACTTTATTTTAACCATACGAATAGAAGTAACTACCATATACTAAAACTATGATATAGGGATTACCAAGCCAATTTATAAACTAGGAAACAAATGTTGTCAATATTGATAATATTTAGAAGTAAGTAATAATAACTATACTCATAGCCTATTCCCCATAGGTATTACCCAGGTAACAGTGATTAAAATAATAATTATAATTTCTAGTACTTTCTTATATATCTTAGTAGAGGTTAGCTACAATACACACATAAAAGTGATCAATAACTATAGGTAAAATTTGATTGTTTTAAATTTAATAATAACCAACTTAGTAACGTAATTATAGATTAATTAGTTTTTACCAAAGCCATTTAAGTCCTTTTTGAAATAATATAATATATCATTATTTTTTACTACAAGTAAAGTAAAGTGTTTGCAAATGATTTTGAAAAATTCATAACATTAAATTATACATTTTGCCTACTAAAAACTTTTATAAAAAAACATTACAACTACGAGTCAAATAGTCTATGAATATTGTATTTCACGCCTTTTATATCCTTATGGTTTTCTCTGCAGGAAAGGTTGATTTTGGGCGAACGAGTTCTTCCCAGATTAATATTATCCATTGAAATAAACTAATAACTTATATGGCTAGGATTTATAAGTAGCATAAAAGCAAAAGTATGGAAATATATATGTAATTAAAATGGCCAAAATATATAACAAAACATTTTAATTGTGTATTAAAACCATAATAATATGCACTAATAATCATACATTTTTTAGTGATTCGTTTTAAGTTAATTTTAGTTTTTCTTAAATTATTTACTATACATGTATTTACATTATAAATTATAATATTAAAGTCATTGTAAAATAAATTGGTGTTTTCAAAAACTAATATTTTGGTTAATTATTCTATTTTGATTGTCGTTTGATTTTCCCAAAAAAGTAGTGGAAATTTCCTGTTTCTTACCTTAATCTCAATCGAGCTTTTTTTAAGAAACGACTTTCAATGTAGGACATAAAAGCAAACGTTCGTCTCCAAAACACGATGATGGAAAAACTTAAACATCAATACATCATTGAAAAATCAATACATTCCTAACAACATAGCGCTCAGAATCTATTACATTTAAAGTTGATGGTGTTATTATTAAATCAAACATTACTATTGCTATATGATATTATGAGGTAACTATTAAAGGACAAGCGTTGTTTAAAATTTTACGAAAAAGTTATTAAAAATTAAAATAAGTTAAAAAAGTAACTTTAAAAATCAAAAATATTTTTAACTTGAAATATATTTTTTTTAATATTGTAAATATGATTATTTTTTATATTTTTTGATTTTGAAAATCTATAGTGGAAATGTACCTATATAATCACTTGAGTTTTCCAAAATTACATTAATCACAAAGTATACCGTTGGCACTTCGAGGTTTGTCCAGGCATTTCTGAGGTTTGTCCATTACCTGTAGAAGGTACAAATATGACATATTTGTTATGAAAATCTTGATTTCGAGCTTTTTTTTTTAAGTATTCAATCTATTTTTTGTTAAACATTGTTCAAGCTTTCAAATGCCCTTTTAATATTAAGTATTTGTATCATATGCTATCATCGGTATGTAATCATTGGTCCTTTGGTGGTTTATAGCGCACTTATTTTTTTATTAATTCTATTTTTTTTTGCGCCATCGCCCCATTACTTTACTGCTTGCCCATTAATCATGTATTCGTTTCTGTGGTTGATTTTTGCAATTTAAAAGCTGTACATTTTTTACTAGCACCATATCTTTCTTTATATATAGCCCAGGGGTCGTAATTCTATTATGAAGTCATCCACCCCTTCTATACGGTGGTGCCATAGTTTGATAAGGGTGAATGAGCCCGTGAAGCAAGGCATATGACTAATGGGCTATGTTAACACCCACGAAACCCCAACAACTGAGCCCTAATTTTTAAACACTCCATTAATACGACCGAACTGTATATCGTGCATATTTCTTACCACCGGGAATCATCCCTGGAGAATTGAACCATTTATTCTAGATACGAACGCCGGATTTGTTTGCATGGACTATAATCTAGACATTTAAATGTAGATTTATGCATATACAAAATACACAGTTACAATTGCATATATTAATTATTTGCTTTATTTGAAACTTATATTGTTATTTAATATTTCTGTAAATATATTTATTTTATAATTGAACATCGAATTTAAATCAAAAACTTTAATTGAATCCCAATTGTTATTTATTAGGTACTAAATAATAGTTGACTAAACATTTACATGTAATTATTTATTTTATACTATTGCACAACAATTTATTCGTTGTATTTTTATATTTACCTACAAGCTATTTAACCCGGTTTCATCCGTGTGCAGCTTTTTGTGTTTTAATTTTTTTTTATCAGTTTGTATATTACAGGTAGAGATTGCCTTTAGGTCATTATACCATTAATATTATTACTATAGGAATAGGAATCATAATCATTGATATTATTATTTATTAAATCATTGCTTGTTTTATCAAAAATAATTGTTTCTAGGCACTCTTCTACTAAATTATAAGGTATTACGACGTTGTTGTCATAACAACGTTATAGTAAAACGGCAGGTACCAACATTATTCCGTTATGTGGTGATATAGAAACTCACCAACATCTATATATTATATTCTGGCAAATAGGTACGTCTTTATACACAACATTTATGGTATTTAAGTTTAGGAAATAATGTTTACAATTTTTATACCCTTTTTACAATTTGAGAAAATCTTTTCTTAGTGGGTCTCTATGTCATAAAACGAAACTACCTGCTAACCAAATTGAAAACCGAAATTAAGTGCCCCTCATGATTTTTATCCCTCCATGAGTTATCAATATAATACATTTTTTTCTTATAAAATGCTTAAGACATAAAAGAGTAATTTTTCAATTTGTAAGCTTATAATTTGTTTCATGATTTAGAAAACTGAAACTAAAAATTTAATTTTGCATATTGTGTACTTTTTTAGAACTTGTTTTTGATTATTGTCTAATTTAAAAATAAAATATTGATTAATTAAATAAACCGAAAACACGGAAGCGCTAAAGGGTTGCATGCAGAAGCGTTCATCATTTCGTATTATTTGGTTTTAACTTTTAATTTTAAGCTTTTGCTATCTGCCGATTTTTAAGGACCTATTTTTTGTCATTTGAGGCTACAATTATCGTCTAACGAGTGTCGAAAGCGTTGTGTACTTGTGTACTATGTACTAATATACGGTGTACTAGTACTACAACCAGTTGTGGTCATTGCTTGTCGTGTCTTAACTTGTACCTACTTAGCTCAAAAGTTAAGTAACTTTGTTTTAAAATGTCAATGTTTATAGCGCATATTTAGCGATATTTAAGGTAAAATTATAGCGCATATTCATGCAATTTCAAGTGCTATGAAACTTCAACACTGGCCCCCATTAGGTTAAAACCTTCACACGTGACTGACACTGATCAATCAGCAAATGTTAGCAGCATGTTACATTATTAACGATTATTAAAAACTTGTTTAAAAATCACAACGGAACAAAATTAAATTCATTTTAAATTTCAGCGTTCTAATAATAGACTATAGGTACTACAGTTTCATTGTATCTATAATTACTGGTTCATAGTTTTGAATAACTAGATTTGAGAATCGGCAAATTTAAACACTGACCTTCGAATAGTTTTTACATGGGAATATTACACTTAATTATCTTAAAATATTATTTTAAGTGTATAATAACTTAACAAATTGACAATAATTTGCAACAATATTAGTTACAATAATTACAGCCTTACAGGTCCAATAATATGTATAATATTATAATATAATGTAAACACGCGATCAGTTTGTCTACAAATATGCCGACTGTTCCAAAATTTCGGACAGTCACTTGAAAGCTTTCTGTACGTTAGCGAAAATGGCATTCAATATACACATATCTGGACCGAAAATGATTTTACATAATAAAACAATAGCTGACATGTTTGTAAATCAATTGAATAACAATCAAGGTCTTTTTGGTGTAAGATATTTTATAATGTACACTGATTACGCGTTTACAGTTCTTTTTACATACCTATCTATATGTCATGTATATAATTATGTATTATAGTATTTATGTGTTTGTCATATTAATGTATATAGATCGACTGCTCTACCGGTAAAGAGTACAGTTATCCAAAATTGAAAAAAGATGTTTTAGCAATGGCTACTACATTTCAAAAACATGATCTTGGACACGGAGACGTTGTAATGATTACAGACTATGGCTCGTACGAAGGACAGGTAGTTATGTTAGCTGGGATCTTAGTTGGAACTACTATAGCTGCATTGGATCACAGTTTAAGAAAAAGTAATAGTAACGAATAATTATTATTTTGACCAATATTATAGATTGATTTGTTTCGTTTCATTTATCATCAACAATATTTCACAGGTGTCTTGACAGAGCTTATTAATGAATCAAAGCCAAGCGTATTGTTTTGTAATACTTTTAGTATAAATATAATAACAGACATTTTAAATACCATCACTCATCAACCGACATTGAAGATTTCTACTATGATTCGTGATGGCTTCACTGCTTATTCGAATATCGTTGTTGCGGCGGACGAAATTTCGTCAGTCCGTCCGATAAAATCGAAAAGCCCAATTGGACCTTGTGCTATTATATATTCGAGTGGTACTACAGGAACTCCAAAAGGAATATATCTGTCGGATGATGCTATGAAATCAGCATTAATATCGTTCAAGCAGTGAGTATCTGTCTATAGTTTTTAAGTCAGTGAATGAGTTAAAAAAAATATTGTTTAAATTTAACGTGGTTCGGTAATTTGGTATAATTCTATGACATGAAATGTTTTAAGGTCATTGATGGAAGAACCGATTGAAAAAAGATTTATGATTACATCGCCTGTATTTTGGTACACGGGAATATTATTAATGATGCTTGGTATTCATTTTGGAAAACCAAGACTTTTCTTCTCGGCAAAATCAACCGCTGAACAAATACTTTGTTCAATAGACAAATTTAAAGTAAACACAATTATTATGTGACATTCCTTACATAAATCATCACTCACCGCTTATAATCATAAATTGTTATATTTTATAAGTAAAAGTAGGTAGATCCTATATACCTATAAGTATCCAATAGAAGGGATGAAAACATTTTACGCCATAACGCTAAATCAAACACATATTAAACACTTATGATGTATAATTGTTTTAAAATCCCTTACATGAAATGTAGATCTATTTTTGGTCCCACATTTCAAAACTAATTATAATACAAATTATTTTCCTCCATGAGCATTAATCTTAGCAAATATAAATTATATATTAACTTGGATGTCTTTGTTCTTTACCGAAATTGTTTTAAATAAAATATAAATCAATATTATTGTTGAAAGATATTAAATAATAAGCAAGAAAGAGGTAAAAATAAGAAAAAAGGAAGGATGAAAGAATAATAAAATAAATAAATAGTTTAATCAATATAAGGATTAAGAAAGAATAAAAAACAAAGAAGAAAATAATTTAAAAGAATGACAAGAAAAAAAAGATGCATCATAATTTGTTTGTAGTTTTGTATAATATTTTCATTACATAATATGTCCTTGAATTTTTTGTTTGATTTTTTATTTTTCATTATGTAACTTGATCAATTATATTATTTATTATAATACATTCATTTTTAGATTATAGGTACTGTTGCAACATTTGTCATTGGTCATTATGCCCGTTAATACCTTTAAATAAATAAATACAAATGTATTTAAAATACCGTTATAACGTATGCCATATTATTTACGTAAGTTTATGAATTATAATTCATAGCCAACATTCCTGATGACTGGTGTGGCCGCAGTCAATGAAATGATGGCCTGTCAAATGGCGAACGGTCACAAGTATAATATACAGAGTTTAACGACATGCGTGGTTGGCGGGTCTCCGATGCGAGCAGATTTGCAAAAGACAGTTGTAAACAACTTACTGCAGGGGAGGATACCGATCAAACAGGGGTACGGTGCATCAGAACAGGGTATCATAGCCGTTTGGTCTATGGATTCAGATGTAAGTACCGTCAGGGCAGGGTCGGTGGGCAGACCTGCAGCTGGTATTGAAATCAGAGTGAGTCGAGAAAAACAAAACGTTTGTCGTGAGTATATTTATGTATCGTAAACATTGTTTGTTTAGATCGTCAGCTTGGAAACGGGCGAATGTGTCGGCCCCAATGTCGAAGGCGAAATTCGTATTAAATCGGTTTCCGACATGGTGGGCTACGTCAACGACATGAAAAAAACGATTTGTTCGTACGACGAGGACGGTTGGTTCAAGAGCGGCGACGTGGGATACTACACCGACGACTGTTGTTTGTTCATCGTCGGTCGAATTAAAGAGTTGATGATTTACAAGGACCAGAGGGTACGACGATACGACATTCGAATCGAATTTCGTTCGAAACGCCCCATCAATTACGTGCAATAACTGATTTTTTCTTCTTTGATGTGAAATATGCTTATAGATTGCGCCGATCGACATAGAAACCGTTTTATTGAGTCATCCTGCCGTACTCGATGCCGGAGTGACGGGAAAGTACAGTGTTGACGGAGATTTGTTAGTAGGAGTTGTCAAAGTCAAACCCGGTCAAAACGTCGAACCCGACCGACTCTTATCGTATGTCAATGGTGAGACGCTATACAGTCATAGACAATAGAATATTAATATGTCTTGTCGAAATGTGTTCGGTTTGTATTTATCATTTTTCGGTAAAATATTTTTCAGACAGAGTGAAAGACCACGAGAGACTGCGGGGTGGTATCATATTCGTAGACGACGTGCCTAGATCTCCAGCCGGTAAATTGAAACGAGAAGAACTTTTAAATATTGTACAATAATTGCATACGATTCATTTCGATTTAATCAAATGAAAATAATAGTCTAATGTGGGATATTTTACACGGTACACAGTTGATTGACATACATATAATAATTATTTATTAATAGACAATAGTATAATATGTACTTAGTGGGTGTACCATAAATATCATATATATTTATATAGGTACTTGAAGTATTAAATGTATTATTAATTAGGATATAATTAGAAATGATCCACTTAAAATTTAAGATGGATTTCGCTGTGCCTCCTAATACATAGGCGAATCTAGGAATTCATAGCAGGGTGTGCCTTTACCTCAAAAAGGCCCTCTGTAGTTCAAAATACCTCTCAGTTATCACACGTTTAAAATATGTTTCCCATTTGAAATCACAATATTAATAATATTAAATAATATTAAGATGAATTTTTATTACCTAGTTTAGATGCTATTTTTCGTGCTGTAAAATATACATGTTATGTTTCAAAATTATTCAATTTAATAAACTACAACTATTGCAAAGTTCAATATATGTTACTCAGTTATTTTTTTTGGACATATGTCTACCAACAATTAAATTGTTAATCAATTATGTTTAAAATTCTTGGAAGTTT